>NC_060903.1:572500-612500 GCF_014805685.1 Silurus meridionalis
TATAGTGTAGTTGTGTGTATTCATGTGTATTATAGTGTAGTTGTGTGTTATTGTGTATTAGTGTGTGTTATAGTGTAGTTGAGTGTATTACAGTGTATGAGTCTGTTAGTGTATTAGTGTGTATTATAGTGTAGTTGTGTGTATTACAGTGTATTAGTGTAGTTGTGTGTATTACAGTGTATTAGTGTAGTTGTGTGTATTACAGTGTATTAGTGTAGTTGTGTGTATTACAGTGTATGAGTGTGTTATAGTGTATTAGTGTGTGTTATAGTGTATTAGTGTAGTTGTGTGTATTCATGTGTATTATAGTGTAGTTGTGTGTTATTGTGTATTAGTGTGTGTTATAGTGTAGTTGAGTGTATTACAGTGTATGAGTCTGTTAGTGTATTAGTGTGTATTATAGTGTAGTTGTGTATTACAGTGTATTAGTGTAGTTGTGTGTATTACAGTGTATTAGTGTAGTTGTGTGTATTACAGTGTATGAGTGTGTTATAGTGTATTAGTGTGTATTATAGTGTAGTTGTGTGTATTAGTGTGTGTTATAGTGTATTAGTGTAGTTGTGTGTATTAGTGTGTGTTATAGTGTAGTTGAGTGTATTACAGTGTATGAGTCTGTTAGTGTATTAGTGTGTATTATAGTGTAGTTGTGTGTATTACAGTGTATTAGTGTAGTTGTGTGTATTACAGTGTATTAGTGTAGTTGTGTGTATTACAGTGTATGAGTGTGTTATAGTGTATTAGTGTGTGTTATAGTGTATTAGTGTGTTATAGTGTAGTTGAGTGTATTACAGTGTATTAGTGTGTTATAGTGTAGTTGAGTGTATTACAGTGTATTAGTGTAGTTGTGTGTATTACAGTGTATGAGTGTGTTATAGTGTATTAGTGTGTATTATAGTGTAGTTGTGTGTATTACAGTGTATGAGTGTGTAGTAATGAGGGTTATGTGCTGACTGTAGATGGCGGATCAGCAGGCGGCCATGTTTGGTGAGTGCTGCTTTGACACTGGTGATGTAAAGATCACCATGGGAACAGGAACTTTTATGGACATCAACACAGGGAACAAACCACACACCTCTGGAGCAGGTATATATACACACACACACACACACACACACACACACACACACACACACAGAAAAGTTAACTTTACCTGCTTTTAGCAACCTTGATATAGTCTAGTATATATGCTTTAATGTGTGTGTGTGTGTGTGTGTGTGTGTGTGTGTGTGTTTAGGACTGTATCCTCTGGTAGGCTGGAAGATCGGCTCTGAGGTTGTGTATCTTGCGGAAGGAAATGCTGCAGATACAGGAACCGCGATCAGATGGGCTCAGGAGATCGGTGAGTGACCACGTCACATCTCATGCGCTTATAAACAGCACGTCCCTGCAGAGCGTTCTCATTCACACTCACTCTGAAACCTCTGCTAATAATCTGAATTCTCTTCAAGATGCTGACACTTTGCTGAAGGTTCTGATGCCCATCATTCGGCCACTAGAAGTGTGTGAGACATAGTACCTGAATAATGGATCATCAGAACCTTCAGCAAAAAACACAGCACAGTAGTGCAGTAAATGTATCTGGAAGGTGCAGCTCATTAATGTGTGTGTGTGTGTGTGTGTGTGTGTGTGTGTTGCAGAACTGTTTACAGATGTAAAGGACACCTCAGCCATTGCCAGCAGTGTGCATGATTCGGACGGAGTGTGTTTCGTTCCTTCTTTCAGCGGTTTGCAGGTGTGTTACTGCTCGTGTGTGTGTGTGTGTGTGTGTTCACACAGTTCATGATCAGACAGTTTCAATATAAAACATGTTAAATTATTTATTATTTTCTTTCCTGCTTGCGATTCATTTCAGGCTTTTTATTGTAAGTCATGTTTGTGATTTTTCTCTTTTTTCATTATTATTATTTACACAATAAACACATTCATCTGTATACACACATAATTCTCTATAACACACCATCTCACATTGTGATTCTTATTGCATTGCTGTGTGTGTGTGTGTGTGTGTGTGTGTGTGTGTGTGTGTGTGTTTATCAGGCACCCTTAAATGACCCTAAAGCGTGTGCATCGTTCATGGGTCTGAAACCCTCCACCACCAAGAGTCACCTGGTCCGCGCTATTTTAGAGTCCATTGCCTTCAGGTCAGTCAGCCTGGTGTGGGTGTGGGTGTGTGTGTGTGTGTGTGTGTGTTCTTGGCTTATTCATTCTCATCTGTCTGTCATTATCTCTCATCACACCTTTATTAATCTCTGTCCATTTTTATATCCGTCTGTTTTCTCTCTCTTTATCTCCCCGTCTATCTACCCATCTGTCTACCCGTCTCTGTCTACCTGTCTGTGTCTGTTAGCCTTTGACTGTCTGTCATATATAAAAATGGACAGAGAGATTAAAGGTGTGATGAGAGAGATTTTGGCTACTAGCCTACAAGTCTGTCTTTTATTTGTCTTCATTCACTCGTCTGTCTGACAAATTAATAATGTGTGTGTGTGTGTGTGTGTGTGTGTGTGTGTGTGTGTGTGTGTGTGTGTGTGTGTGATGTCAGGAATAAGCAGCTGTTTGATGTGGTGCTTCGGGAAACTCAAATCCCCATCACTACAATCAGGTAACCCCGCCCCTTGTTTATGACTGTACTACAGGATCCTTAATAAAAAATAGGAATAAACACAATTCCCTGGACGCTGTAATAAATGTGTAATAACACACAGTGGTGTGTTTACAGGGCAGACGGAGGTGTGTGTATGAACGACTTCATCATGCAGTTAAGTGCAGACCTGCTGGAGTGTAAGATCTCACGGCCCACACACTTCGACATGTCGTGTCTCGGGGTGGCGTTCGTAGCCGGGCTGGGAGTCGGTGAGGAAACAAACATGATCACACGTCATCTAATAACAAGCTATAACACACTGATTCTGTTCCTCTGTGCATTATTGCTTATCATATACTACCTGCATCTACCAGCCTTAAGGGCTCATAAAGAATTCATAAGGGCTCATAAAGAATTCATAAGGGGTCATAAATAATTTATAAGGTATTATAAGGTGTCACAAGCATCCATAAGAATCATAAGGAGCCATTAGGTGACATATGGAGCTATAAAGATTTCATTGAGGTTTATTAAGGCTTGTAAGGAGTCAAAAAGAGCCGTAATCAGTCAAAAGGAGTCATAAGTCATACAGAGCCTGAAGGAAAATTGGAAAAAAAATGTCATAAGGAGTCATAAAGAGTCACGAGCAGTTATAAGGTGGAATAAGCAGTCATAAGGGGCTGTAAAAATTTTTATGAATCCTGAGTCACAAGGAGTCATATGGAGCCATAAAGATTAGGAAGAGTCATAAGGAGATCACAAGGAGTCATATGGAGTCATAAGAACTTTTTATGATTTTTTTTAAATATTATTTTCTTGTTACTATTAAAAATAAATAAATAAATTTGTTTTTATTTAATGCTAAACTTTTTTCCCCTGTATGTATGTGCACAAACCCATTACTAATTATTTAAATAATTTAGTTTTATTTTATTTTTACAAAGAAATTAAAGGTAATTCTTTAAAATGAATCAGTTATTAATCAACTTCCATGTAGTGAAAATGAAGTGTTTGCTCAGAGCCCTGTGTGTTTATAGAACACTGTTATTGATTTATTTGTGTGTGTGTGTGTGTGTGTGTGTGTTTGTTTCTGCAGGTTTCTGGAAGAGTAAAGAGGAGCTGAAGAAGCTGCAGATGACGGATCGTCTCTTCATTCCTCACCGTGTTAAAGGAGGTGGTGGAGGTGGTGGAGGTGGTGTGTATGATTCAGTCATGCAGAGCTGGGAACAGGCCCTGCAGCGCTCCATGCACTGGTACACACAGACGTCATGATGCACACACACACACACACACACACACACACACACACTGTCTCTGTGGCAGGATGGTCAGAGTTCAGTCGTGTTTTTCTCCCTGAAACTCTTTTATTACGTTTACAACCTGGCGTGGTGATGATGATGAAGATGATGAAGAAGAAAAAGAGCCATATTTTACTCTCCTGTGCCTTCAGTGTGACACACCGCTGCCGTATTACACTTTTATTCATGGTGTATGTTTTATAGCTTCGTTCAGCCGTGTTTTACTCCCTTACGCTTTTTTACTTTTCCCCAATAAATACTAACAATTTATTAGGTGTGTGAAGAAAGACATGATGCAGGTGAGATGGTGAGAAGATAAAATATTACAGTCAGAAGGTGATGAAGTGTGTAGAGTGGATCCTGATCCCTGTCATAAGGAGTTATTATAATTCATAAGGTGCCACAAGAAGCCATAAGGTATCGTAAGGTGTCATTAGAAGTGTCCCAAGATTCCACTTATGATGTACAAAAGATCTCATTTATAAAGCGCATTCCAGATACGGCTCATTTGCATGTAGCCACGCCCACTAAACTCCATAAAAGGTAAAGTACATGAACCGCAGGAGCACAAAATGAGCGATCAGGATAAAGTCAGAGAAACAGAAGTGGAGCTTAAAATGACTCGCTTTTATACTACTACTACTACTAATAATAATCTATAGCTCTCGAGTTACATTACTTACAAGTCACTACATTTCACATCTTAAATTCATTTCTCTTTTAAATATAAAATAAAGCTTTCTACTCAGAAGCAGACATTCATTTAATGTAATAAATCATTTTTATAAGGAGGCAGAATGTAAAAATCTGATTATATAAAACATTTATTTTTTCTTTTCTAACAAATTGAATTATAAAACTATATATTTGTATATATTTTTTCTCTGTTTAAAAACTCTTTAATGTGTAAATAATGAAGAATCACGTGTTGCCGTGTCGCATCTGTTCTTCACCGACGGCACAAATCTTCTCTTTTACTTAAAAAATAATCACCAGCTTTGAGGGAGTAATAAATACACATCTCTCAGATTCACTAATATTCTGATCTTTTATTATAATTTACTTATTTAAGTATTAAACCGGTGTTTAATTTTTTTAACGCCTTCACAGAACAAACTAATTAGCATAGCGCATCATAGCTAGCAATGAAACCGAGCGAACGCTGCCTGCGAAGTCGTTGGTTGGTGTCATAGGAAAGAATTAAGCCCCGCCCACAGTCAGTATAATACTCTTTTATTATTATAATTTTTTTTTTATTATTTTTTTTTTTTACAAAATGACGTTTTACACACCTGAACCTGTGGTTTTGTTCGTTGGTTTTGTCAGAGGATCACGTGCGCCTCACGTGTTTACACCCTACGCTGTTACCGTTAAACCCCTTGAAGTGACCTTGAGGTGTTGGACTTTTAAACTTCAAAGTTTATGGGTTCAAATCCCAGCACCACCACCACCATGCTTCTTTACCCTCAGCTGCTCAGGTGTGTGAATGAGATGTTTGGAAGACGTCGTTAGCAGCTAATAGAAACGTGTAGCGTCGGGTTTAGCGCTCGAGACACAGGAGCCTCTCAGTCACTGTGTGTGTTTTCACCTCATATTCACCCTGAAAACTGAATCAATACTCAACAGACTGAGACCAAATAAATACAAGATGTTGTGATTGAAACCAGGGAGCATCAGAGGAACGATGTTCTGATCATCACGCTGCAGTGTTGATTCTGAACTTCACTCTTTACAATCTTCATGTTTATTCATGGACATTTTGTGCTGCTGAATTTTTTCATTTCTTTCTTTTTTGTACATTTCGTTTTTTTTCCTCCGATTTGTTCAGTATTTAAAACTGAAACTGAGGCTTGAGAGCTGCTGACCTCTGACCCTGAAACATCTCCAGTTCAGGAGATTTAATACAGTAAACTCTTACTGTGTACAGAAATCACATTTTCTCAATGAAAACCTGTGGATGTGATTTTGGGTGGTTTATGAATAATAATAATAATAATAATAATAATAATAAATGCTCTGACTCTCACACTGATGATGATGATGATGATGATGAAGTTCTCAGACAGGAAGTGATTATTTTTTTATGTAGTGTTGAGGTTTGTGATAAGTGTTAAGTTGGATCGGATCAGAATCCTGTTTTTTGTGTAATCAGAACTGATCAGAGAACCGATGAAGGTCTCCATCTAGAAGTCTGATTCCATCTAATTAGAAAAAAGTTGGATAGTTTGAAGGAGGAAAAAAGGGGGCGTGGTTTAGACGGCGAGATGTTACTGAGTCGTGTGTGAGCCGTGTGTGTGTGTGTGTGTTTATGAACTCACTCTTAGAAGATGTAGCTCCTGTAAGTGTTCTCTGTTCCTCAGTGTTCCACACAGAACCCTCCGACTTTGTGGTAAAAGTTCAGAGAAGACACACGTCTGGTGTCTACGGTGTCCGTATACTTTTGAACATATAATGTATCTCAAAATCTCAGAGAAGCAAATTGTTTATTATAAATCATATGTCAGAGGATCAGAACCATTCATGATCTTCAAGGAACCTTACGAAGAACCTTTTAATCCCTGAGAGTGCACCAGCACCTGGAAACTGAAGGAGAAACTCCTGACAGGTTCTAGAAAAAATAATACGCAATAATTAGGAGTTCACACACACACACACACACACACACACACACACACACACTGTTGTTCATGCGTTCTTTGCATAATTAAAGGTTCTCAAGAAAGAAAAATGTTCTACTTCATGGAACTCTTGTGGATTATTCATGATGTTCTTCTTAAATTATCTGTTCATGAACTTGATTCATATCTCAGTACAATCTATTTCAAGGAACCCTTCCAGAACCTAAAGGTTCTTCTCTTATAAAAACAATTCAACAGGTTTGAGATAAAAACATGATCATGTTGGGTTCTGTATGTCTGAGGAGTTCTGTGTATCTCAGGAGGTTCTGTGTGTCTGTGATGGTTCTGTGTGTCTGTGAGGGTTCTGTGTGTCTGTAAGGGTTCTGTGTGTCTGTGGGGGTTCTGTTTGTCTGAGGGGGGTTCTGTGTGTCTGTGGAGGTTCTGTGTGTCTGTGGGGGTTCTGTGTATCTGATGGTTCTGTGTGTCTGTGAGGGTTCTGTGTGTCTGTGGGGTTCTGTGTGTCTGTGAGGGTTCTGTGTGTCTGTGGGGTTCTGTGTGTCTGTAAGGGTTCTGTGTGTCTGTGAGGGTTCTGTGTGTCTGAGGGGGGTTCTGTGTGTCTGTGGGGGTTCTGTGTGTCTGAGGGTTCTGTGTGTCTGTGGGGGTTCTGTGTGTCTGTGGGGGTTCTGTGTGTCTGTGGAGGTTCTGTGTGTCTGTGAGGAGCAGCTGAGCACTTCTGAGTTCTGCATGTTGTAGGAGAGTAGAAAGGGTGAGTTTGAGTGAAATCCTGAGCAGAACTGAGTGAAGGATTAAAGATGGATGTTCCCTGAATGCTCCTGTACATGGTGATGAATTTAAGACCACTTTATTCTGGAAATGTTCTGTTCCTGACCTTTATGTGACCTTCATACGACCTTTATGATCGATGTCCTAATCAAATGATTAAACTGCACTGTTTTATGTTTGTTTGTTTTTTTTACTCTGTGAACCCTAGTGATGTGTGTGTGTGTGTGTGTGATTTGAAGGGTCTGTGAATAAAATGAAATGAAATGCTGTTTGTGGTCCATCATTGTTTCTCAGATATGTTATGATTTATTTATAATTCATCAGTAATGTGATAGAAATATTTTTCATAAACTACACAAATGTCTCAGTTCTCATCACTGACTCCCTCTGTCTCATCCACGTTAACCCCAGACTTCTCACGGTCTTCTGCTCTGCTCATTGTGAGCTTCAGAAACGAGTCTACGTCTGTGTGTGTGAGAGACAGGAGATGATCCACCAGTGGATTGAAGAAGCTGCACAATGAGAAGAAACATGTTGATGTGCAGAAAAAACGAAGCAGTCAGAAAAATAAAACTACTGATGATGTCACCAAACAGATGAACATCTACTTTAATACAGTAACAAAGTGTTTGTACTTCATTACTTCCTCTTATGGGAGACACAAAAGAAGCATGTTTGGGGGAAAAGGTCAAATTATAAATTCAGTTATAAATAAATTACTGAATGTAAATCTGAGTTTTAGCAAAATAAAGTAAAATAGTAGCTCAGGTTTATTATCTTAACAGCTTTCGAGTAATTTGTTGAAACTGATTTATATGAAAGTATCTACTACAGGAATATGAGATTTGGCAAACAATAAAAGATTAATAAAAAATCACTCATCATATTTGCTTTTTTCTATATTATAGAAACCAAACAAAACATTTTGGTAGAAAAGAGAAATCCAAAATTATGTTAGTTTCTAAACTTAGAACATTCAATCCTGAATATTAGTGTTTGAGGAAAATCCACAAAAATATGAAGAGCAGATTCATTCGAGAAACACAAACAGATCAGTGAGTCTGAACTGAACATCTCAGAGTTTTAGCTGAATAACATACAGAATGTTTATATGAACTGTCCCTGGTTTTAATTACAATTATATTCTTTATTCTGATTAGTTTTAATTTTTTTATTATTTTGACTTTATTAGAAATATAATTTATTATATACATTTTAATTCTGACTTTTATTTGTATTACATTTTTATTCTTTATTCTAATTAGTTTTATTTATTCTGACTTACCAATTATTTTTATAAAAAAATTATTTTTATTCTGACTATTAATTTTTTTTTTCTTTTTTTTATTCTGACTTTATTAGTAATTTTTATTACATTTGTATTTTTATTCTATTAGTTCGGTATTACATGTGGAGTGAAGGTTGCTGGGCAGTGACGCGTTTCTACTGCAGAGAGCTGATTGGTCGCCGGAGCTGTCAATCATTAAGCCGTGGGTGGGTCGCGAGAGGGAAAGATGTCTGCTGTGTCTGTTAGCGAGCCTCAGGAGATGGAAGGTGAGCAGAAGCTGCTCCGCTCTCCGCCGCTCCTTCCACCGCGACTAGCGCTGATCCTCCTCATCACATCGCTTTTATCCGAAAATCCCGCTGATTTGTTTCATCCTTCGCACTGACACTTTCCACGCCATTCATTCGGCTAACTAGCATGCTAGCATTGTGTGTGATTGTTTACGTTGGAGAGACTGGGTAGCATTAGCTTAGCTTTCATTAGCCTGCGCATCATACGCTCGTTTTCTGGCAAGTCCCGCCTTCCTGTCGCGCGATTAGCTACAGTGACTGGAATCCCTCGGCTGCGATTGGCTGCCGTCTTATTGCGCTCTAATCAAAGGCGCTGATTCGATAATGAAACTGTTAAACCGCGCGTCACTACGATCTGCTGACCAATCCGAGGGTAGGAGGCGGGACTGATAGGAATACGGGTAGGCACAGAAAACAATTTGAAAGCTTTGAGGGTCCGGTTATTGATGAATCAGCATTATTATATTTATCAACTAGAAATAATGACTTTCAGTTTATTTAAGAATAAATAAAATATCATGACGATCGATTCAACTCATATAGCGAACCCTGGATGTCACACTAGCTAGCATGCTAATCTCCATGACCTGCACTATAGAGGGGAAATTGTGCAGTTTAGTTTTATAAAGAGATCCGACACTGAGATGAGCAGCAGCTCCAGAGAGGATCAAGTGCAGAAAACAGATTACATGTGCAGGACAGAAGTGATGACCAGGTTTAATTTACCTGAGCAGGTGAACCAGAGCACCAGTTTTCCTGCTTTCTGACACACACACACACACACACACACACTCACACTAATCACTGGTTCTGTTGTGGTAAAATCATCTTTTAAACAACATGATTTTAAAACGTTACAAGATGAAAAGTTTGTGATATTCGGGAATGAGTCGGTTCTTAGGCCGGATCATTTAGGTGAATCTTGTGAGCCGACTCGTATTTATGATCCATGTTTTAATGATTTATTTTATGGTGTGTAATGAAATGCAAAAAAAAAAAAAAAAAAAGTGAAACACTATCAGTTCGATCACAATTCAGGTTGTTGTGTAAATAGAATTAAAATAGTATATAAGTCGTTTCAGAGTTATTTGGGAATCGATTCTTTTTGGCGAGCCGAGCCAATTGATCCGAATCGGAGTTGCTGTCAGTGTATAGGTGTCCTGAGGAGTTTAGGGGTGTGTCCCGTGTTTCCTTGGCAACGTCAGGGTGAAGATTGTTGCAGGTATAATTTAATTTGGAGACAATTGTTAATGAGGGATGTAGTGTGATGTCCACACACACACACACCTTTACACTGTCCGTAACACAATATCTTCTGATGTTCAGTTGACAGGAGGGGCGAGTCGGAGGAGTCTGGAGACGACGAGACCAAGAGGAGGAGCGTCAATGGAGAAGTGGAAGACCTGCGAAAAGCTTCCTCAGGTGACACAAGGAACCGAATTTATTCTCTCCCTCCTCACACACACACACACACACACACATATATATATATATATACAAACACAATGCATTTTTTTTCCAGTTCCAGAGGAGATGCCTGTCGATATGGACACCATCACCCTGGACCCTAATGAGGAGGTGAGCAGACACGTGTCCTGTGGTGTTTCTTCTCCGTAGTGTCTCCAAACCTTTTCCTGAGCAAAGCGTGAGCCGATGATCTGATGATCCGTTTCTGCTGTTCGTGTGCTTCGAGCAGTAATTTATTAAAATGCTTCTGTAAATTACTCAGAGTTTTCTGCTCATGCTGAGTTCGACCCCAAAACAAAGCTGTGACACTATAAAACGATTCTTTATCTTCTCAGGATGTGGATCTGGTCCACTGTCGGATCGGGAAGATCGAGGGACTCGAGGTCTTGCAGAAAGCCAAGGTACAGTAATGATACAGTCACAAGCTCACGAGCCTGCAGGCTTCAGAAACTTCCCCGAGCTGGAATCAGAGCTGCTTGTTTTCCTTTTCAGACGCTTTCTCTCAGACAGAACCTGATTAAAAAGATCGAGAACCTGGAGAGCCTGGTGATGCTGAGGGAACTGGACCTGTACGACAACCAGATCCGCAAACTGGAGAACCTGCAGGCTTCAACCGAGCTCGAGTGAGTCACAAAGAGGAATCCACACACACACACACACACGCACACACACACACACACACACACACACACACACATGTAGAGCTGTGTACGAGTATACAAGATCTTATATAACAAACACACACACACACACACACACACACACACACACACACACACACGTAGAGCTGTGTACGAGTATACAAGATCTTATATAACAAACACACACACACACACACACACACACACACACACACACGTTCACCTGCATGATCCTGAACTCGGTGTTAATCCTGAACTCGGTGTTAATCCTCGACTGGGTGTTAATCCTGAACTCGGTGTTAATCCTCGACTGGGTGTTAATCCTGGACTCGGTGTTAATCCTGGACTCGGTGCTAATCCTGAACTCGGTGTTAATCCTCGACTGGGTGTTAATCCTGGACTCGGTGTTAATCCTGGACTCGGTGTTAATCCTGAACTCGGTGTTAATCCTCGACTGGGTGTTAATCCTGAACTCGGTGTTAATCCTGGACTCGGTGCTAATCCTGGACTCGGTGTTAATCCTCGACTCGGTGTTAATCCTCGACTCGGTGTTAATCCTCGACTCTGTTGAAATGTGTTGCAGGCAGCTGGACGTTTCGTTCAATCTGCTGAGGAAGATCGAGGGTTTGGAGCGTCTGACCAAGCTGAAGAAGCTCTTCCTGCTGCACAACAAGATCGCAAACATCTGCAACCTCGAACACCTCACCGGCCTTCACATGCTGGAGCTCGGGTCCAACCGCATCAGGGTGAGAGGAGCATTCCTACTGGATCACGTTTCAGCCAATCAGGAGTAGGGTTGCAACGGGGTGGAAGATTTCTGGTGAATTTCCAGAAACTTTCCATGGAAACTTTATCTGGGGAATTTTGGAAATATTGGAAGCTTACCAGGAATTTACAGGAATTTATGGGAATTATTCAGAAATTTTGGGAAATGAATAGAAACAGTATCATATACAAATATAAATATTTTATTTGGTCATGAAAAAATTATCCTGCAAGATTACATTTTTTAAATTAAATTTAAGTTTAATATTTAATATTATGCTCACCTGCAGGAGCTGTAAATTCCCAGTTTATTCAGATTAATTCCCGTAATTCCCATGTAAAGTTTCCAATCTTGTGCTGGTGCTGGTGGGGGTGCTGCTGGTGGAGGTGCTGGTGGAGGTGCTGGTGGGGGAGCTGGTGGAGGTGCTGGTGAAGGTGCTGGTGGGGGAGCTGGTGGAGGAGCTGGTGGAGGTGCTGGTGGAGGTGCTGGTGGAGGTGCTGGTGGTGGAGGTGCTGGTGGTGGAGGTGCTGGTGGAGGAGGTGCTGGTGGAGGTGCTGGTGGGGAGCTGGTGGAGGTGCTGGTGGAGGTGCTGGTGGGGAGCTGGTGGAGGTGCTGGTGGGGAGCTGGTGGAGGTGCTGGTGGGGAGCTGGTGGGGAGCTGGTGGAGGTGCTGGTGGGGGTGCTGGTGGGGGTGCTGGTGGGGAGCTGGTGGAGGTGCTGGTGGGGGAGCTGGTGGAGGTGCTGGTGGAGGTGCTGGTGCTGCACACTGATGACATCATCTCAGTGATCGGGTTAAAAACTTGATTGATTGACACAATCACATGCGCTCCTGAAGTTCCTGCGTTCCTCCATTGTAGATCATCGAGAACCTGGACACTCTCACTTCCCTGGACAGTTTGTTCCTCGGGACGAATAAGATCACTCAGCTGCAGAACCTGGATGGACTCCACAACCTGACGGTCCTCAGCATCCAGGTACATCCTTACGCTCCACATTTCAAGATGACTCTTCACAGGTACGTGTCTGACTCCGCCTCTTCTTCCTCTTCTTCCTTTTCCTGAACTCAGAGTAATCGTATCACCAAACTAGAGGGCCTGCAGAACCTGGTCAACCTGAAGGAGCTCTACCTGAGTCACAACGGCATCGAGGTCATCGAAGGACTCGAGAACAATGTAGGTCTAAATCAGCGGGAACGGTGGGATCGTTGGTAACGGTGGGATCGGTGGTAACGGTGGGATCGGTGGTAATGGTGTTAACAGTGGTAATGGTGGTAACGGTGGGATCGGTAGTAACGGTGGGATCGGGGGTAATGGTGGGATCGGGGGTAATGGTGGTAACAGTGGGATCGGTAGTAACGGTGGGATCGGGGGTAATGGTGGGATCGGGGTAATGGTGGTAACAGTGGGATCGGTAGTAACGTGGGATCGGGGTAATGGTGGTAACAGGGTTAGGGTTACAGTAATATGGGTGGTAACGGTGGGATTGGGGTAATTTTGGTAATGGTGGTAACAGTGGGATTGGTAGTAACGGTGGGATCGGGGTAATGGTGGTAACAGTGGGATCGGGATCCCACTGTGGGATCGGGGGTAATGGTGGTAACAGTGGGATCGGTAGTAACCGTGGGATCGGGGGTAATGGTGGTAATGGTGGGATTGGGGGTGATGGTGGTAACAGTGGGATCGGTAGTAACGGTGGTAATGGTGGGATTGGGGTGATGGTGGTAACAGTGGTAACAGTGGGATCGGTAGTAACGGTGGGATCGGGGTAATGGTGGTAACAGTGGTAACAGTGGGATCGGTAGTAACGGTGGGATCGGGGTAATGGTGGTAACAGTAGTAACAGTGGGATCGGTAGTAACGGTGGTAATGGTGGGATTGGGGGTGATGGTGGTAACAGTGGTAACAGTGGGATTGGTAGTAACGGTGGGATCGGGGGTAATGGTGGTAACAGTAGTAACAGTGGGATCGGTAGTTACGGTGGTAATGGTGGGATTGGGGTGATGGTGGTAACAGTGGTAACAGTGGGATCGGTAGTAACGTGGGATCGGGGTAATGGTGGTAACAGTAGTAACAGTGGGATCGGTAGTTACGGTGGTAATGGTGGGATTGGGGTGATGGTGGTAACAGTGGTATCGGGGTAATGGTGGTAACAGTGGTATCGGGGTAACGGTGGGATCGGGGTAATGGTGGTAACAGTAGTAACAGTGGGATCGGTAGTAACGGTGGTAATGGTGGGATTGGGGTGATGGTGGTAACAGTGGTAACAGTGGGATTGGTAGTAACGGTGGGATCGGGGGTAATGGTGGTAACAGTAGTAACAGTGGGATCGGTAGTTACGGTGGTAATGGTGGGATTGGGGTGATGGTGGTAACAGTGGTAACAGTGGGATCGGTAGTAACGTGGGATCGGGGTAATGGTGGTAACAGTAGTAACAGTGGGATCGGTAGTTACGGTGGTAATGGTGGGATTGGGGGTGATGGTGGTAACAGTGGTATCGGGGGTAATGGTGGTAACAGTGGTATCGGTAGTAATGGTGGGATCGGGGGTAATGGTGGTAACAGTGGTAACAGTGGGATCGGTAGTAACAGTGGTAATGGTGGGATTGGGGGTGATGGTGGTAACAGTGGTAACAGTGGGATCGGTGGGATCGGGGGTAATGGTGGTACTAGTGGTAACAGTGGGATCGGTAGTAACGGTGCTGTCGTGTGATTCGCTCATGAACTCTTACTATAATAAACTGTTTTTTTGTTAATGAAGTTTAGATGATGTTTATTTATTATCTGTTGTAATATTTGATTTGTCTTCTGTCCCAGAAAAAGCTGACGACTCTGGACATCGCAGCGAACAGGATAAAGAAGATCGAGAATATCAGTCACCTCACAGAGCTGCAGGAGTTCTGGGTTAGTGTCATGTTTCAGTCTCTGATCACATGGTACCAAATCCTGCTTTCAGTCTATACAGTCGTTCCTACAGTTCCAAGCGTAGTGTCAGTTTAGGTTCTTGGTCTATGGGCTGTAGGTTCATGAAAAGAAAAGAAAAACTATGAGCCTACTGCCAGGAACATCAAGAAGAACTTCTTGATGTGTTCCTGGCCGTAGGCTCATAGTTTTTCTTGATGTTCCTGGTTTCTGGACTGTAGGTCAACTGGATCTACTTGATGTTCCTGGTTGTAGGTCCTGGTTCTCAGTGATGTTCCTGGCTGTAGTTGCAGGTTCTACTTTATGTTTCTGTTACTGGTCTCCAGATGTCTGAAACTTTGAACTGTCTGAGATGAAAGATTATAAACACCTGAGCAGGTTGAAGTAAAATAATTAATCATCAGCCAATCAGAAACGATGTTCTGTCTTTTTTATTTGTTATTTATTTGCAAAAGTCAGGTCATGAACCCATCACTCCATTAACATCGTTCCTAATCTTGAAGTTCTCCTACTAAAATTCCTATGGTCAGCGTTCTTCAGCTGTGGTTCCCAGGTTTCAGATTCTCCTTCCTGGGCTGATCCTCTCTGATCAGGGTTCCTGTTAAAGTTCCCCCTAAAGTAACACTTTTTGGAGCTGATTTTAAAAGATGATGGTTCCTGGTTTACAGGTCTATAGATTCAAAGCAAAGGTTCCCGGGACTGAAGTTCTCTGGGTAAAACACTTGAGAGCGCTCTTTCTGGAATTTGGTTCCTGAGCTGATGTTTTTGAGTTGAAGGTCCTGGAGTAAAGTTCAGAATCACTTTCAGACCTGAGCTGATAATCAGTAAGACGCCATGTGCATGAAAACTGTCATAAACATTTCATTTTATTCTTTGTGTGTGTGTGTGTGTGTGTGTGTGTGTGTGTGTGTTTCCCAGATGAACAATAATCAGATAGAGAACTGGAGCGACCTGGACGAGCTGAAGAACGCTAAAGGTTTAGAGACGGTGTATTTGGAACACAACCCGCTGCAGAAAGACCCTCAGTACAGACGCAAGATCATGTTGGCACTGCCCAGCGTCCGGCAGATCGATGCCACCTTCATCCGCTTCTGACCTACACACACACACACACACACACACACACACACACACACTCCGCCTCCTTCCTGTTGTAAATCTTGGCTTTTCCTAAGCGTTAGCCAGATCAAACACAAACACATATCATGCTCATATGCAAACACCCTTTACTAACACACACACACACACACACACACACACACACACACACACAGACCATTCCTCCACTTCTCCATTTCCAAAGTTTCTTTCGCATTTGGTCAAATAAAACACACACTGTCAGATCATGTGAAGGAGTACCCTTTACACACACACACACACACACACACACACACACACAGCTATGCTAATGTTTGGTTTGAGAGGTTAGAAGGACAGGAAGTTGATGGTGATCAGTCATTTCACGCAACGTTTTAGTTTCATATCAGATCTGAAAACGAATCCAGAAAGTCCCTGATTATTATTATTATTATTATTATTAATGTGAAGATGGAGAGGAGTCAGGCCTGGACTTCTTGTGGGCAGAGTTTATTAAATAATCAGTCTAATAGATTCAGTGTTTAAATGCAGATTATTAATGAATTATAAACAATATTTATTTACTCAATCACATAATTGGCTCTCGGCCAATCCCATACCTCCTCTGTGACTCAGCCTCGGAGGCTCCGCCCACATCCACACTGACTGGCAGTTGGTAGACACTTTGTAGCGAATGTCGAAGTTTCAATACGCTCGTTCGGCAAAACTAAAAGAATAAACGATGTTTTATTTCCTCCTGGGATTTATTACTCTTCAGTTACAGAAAAAAGGCCACACCCACAAAAAGAGCGATTCTGAGTTAGCAGGATTTGCAGTCTGCTGCTGTTTCCGTCTCAAACACAGAACAGGAACGTTTCTCAGGAACTCTGTAGGAACACGCTCAGCTTCTCTTCTGCCATTTTTTATTGAATTCTGGAAGCTTTGATGCGTTTGATGTAAACATCAAAGCTGTTGGAACAGAAGGATGAATAATAATAATTATAATTAATAATCGATTTTCTGGGAGAGAAAAAATCACAGCGTTATTATTCTCAGTCATTTTTCGTTGGATGTCGGATAGAATTTTACCACGTAAACGTATAAAACATACGACGCCGTGTGCATGTCAAACACCCTAGAAGTGTTTTTTTTTTTTGTTGTGCGTTTAATTGCGTGTTTAAACACTATAGCTGCAGAACCGCATATACACAAACATTCAGTCTTCACTCCGGAATGAGTTCAGTCTCTGCTGCTGGTTATGTAAAATGAAGGCGATCGACGGGGGTTTGGTTTTACTCACTCTGAGGACGGCTGGGATTTTTACTGACACCGTTTTAAATCTACAATCAGTCAAAAAAAAACCCTGCGAATCAGATCATTTTGTGATGTCACAGTTTTTCGTTTTTTTCTTCAAATCAAACCACGCCCACTGATCATTTCAATCCAGCATGTTGACGTGTTTTTTATATATAGTGTTAGCATTAGCTTCCTAATCCACCCACATCTCACAAGACCAGCGTAATATTACTGTTGCCATGGTTACACTTCTCACGTCGTCCTCGTCAATTCTAATTGGAACAGGTTTTTTGTCACACATAACTAACGTTCGGTTTAATCATTACAGCTTTAAAACAGAGCGATAAAGACCGAGCAAAGCTGGAAACGAGGTGATGAGTACAACTAAAATCACGTGATTGTGTTTGGAGTTAGCCGCTCACTCAGACCCCGGGGAGCCAATCAGGAGCGACTACATCCCGTCATTACATATGATGATATTTAGCAATGCTGATTTTAGTACAAAAAAAATCACTAAACAACAAATTTGATCACGATGTTGGAAACATCTCTCACACTTCACCTGTGTTTACGTCACATCATCCTGTACCAGTGTCACGTCTACTTCAGTGGGGTCACGTGTGAATTAGAGGGGAAAAGTCCCTGATTGTAGCTTTAAAAGCGTGACGTCAACACGTGGAGATCCCAGACGTTGACGTGTAGAATGAAAGCTGAACACTGGAGATGTTTGAGGTCCAGACAGGACGATGGGAACAAAGTCATGAGTTTCAGCAGAACGCTGTGATAAAACCTCACTTTCCAATGGTCACGTGTTTGTGTGTTTATTTTAATATTATTATTTTTTATTCTGTTGCAAACTGCTCGAGTGACTGTGAAGATGAATGTAATATAAATACAATAAAGTTAATTTCAAAAATGTGTGAACAGACTTCAGTCATCTTTACTGAAATATCAAAAAAACTTCATCTAAAATATTCAATCAATAAAAAGTCAATTTAATAAATCGTATTTTATTACAACATAAAAAAATTGAATATTTTTTTTTACACATTTTTGTATTGTAGTGACCTCAAATCTGAGGAAGTAAAAATCATTAATTATTTAAATATTTATATTTTTACACTTTTATTTTTTATTTGATGAATCATGATTTATATTTTATAGTAAAAAGTTTAGCATAAAAATAATTATAACATATTACACAAGTGGGTAAATCAATTGTACACATTTTCTTTTTTATTAGGAGGATTAATTATTTTATGATTATTATGATGAGGAAGAAGAAGGAGGAGAAGGAGAGGAGGAAGACGTCTACAGAGACAGCAGGGAAAGGAGAAGTGGAGGAGAAGTGGAGGTTCAGGTTGGTACTTTAAATGTTGGTACTATGACGGGTAAAGGGAGAGAGGGAGCTGATATGATGGAGAGGAGAAAGGTAGAGATGCTGTGTGTTCAGGAGACCAAGTGGAAAGGGAGTAAGACCAGGAACATTGGAGGTGTTTAAACTGTTTTATCATGGTGTGGATGGAAAGAGAAATGGTGTAGGGGGGATTCTGAAGGAAGAGTACAGTAAGAGTGTAGTGGAGGTGAAGATAGTTTCTGATAGAGTGATGATCGTGAAGCTGGAAGATGAAGGAGTGAAGATAAATGTCATCAGTGTTTATGCTCCACAAATGGGTTGTGAGATGGAGAAGGAAAAGGACTATGTTCTATGTTTGAGATGCAACCTGAAGGAGATTGGAGTTTGTAAGGTGTTGGTGGTGGACAGTGTAGCTAGACAGCATCGGATGGTGGTCTGTAGGATGGTTTTGGAGGTGAAGAAGAAGAGAAGGAGAGTGAGGACTGAAAGAAGAATAAGATGGTGAAAACTGAAGGAGGAAGACTGTAGTGTGAGGTTCAGGGAAGAGGTCAGACAGGAGATCAGTGGTGGTGAAGAGGTGCTGGATGATTGGGCAACTACTGCAGGAGTGATGAGGGAGACAGATAGAAAAGTACTTGGTCTAACATCTGGAAATAAAAAGGAAGACAAAGAGATGTGGTGGTGGAATGAGGAAGTGCAGGAGAGCAGAAGGAGAAAGAGATTGGAGAAACAGATTTGGGATCGACAGAGTGATGGGAAAAGTAGGCAGGAGAACAAGGAGATGCAGCAGCAGGTAAAGAGGGATGTGGTGAAAGACCAGGAAAAGGAATATGAGGAGCTGGAGGAGAAGTTGGACACTAAGGAAGGAGAAAAGGATTTGTAGCGATTGGCCAGGCAGAGGAACCGAGCTGGGAAGGATGTGCTGCAAGTTAGAGCAATAAAGGATGGAGAGGGAAATGTATGCCGAGGAAGAGCACCACAGACACATTATTTGCTTTGAGGATGTTGATGGAGAAGTATAGAGAAGATTAGAAGGAGTTGCATTGTGTGTTTGTGGATTTAGAGAAAGCGTACGACAGGGTGGAGAGAGGAGTTGTGGTATTGTATGAGGAAGTCTGGTGTGTCAGAGAAGTATGTGAGGGTGGTGCAGGACATGTATGAGGACAGTGTGACAGCAGTGAAGTGTGCAGTAGGAACGACAGACTGGTTCAGGGTGAGGGTGGAACTACATCAAGGATCGGCCCTGAGCCCTTTCCTGTTTGCAGTGGTGATGGACAGGTTGAAGGACGAGGTCAGACAGAAGTCTCTGTGGACTTCTGTGATTGTGATTTGTGGTGAGAGTAGGGAGCAGGTGGAGAAGAGCCTGGAGAGGTGGAGGTACACGCTGAAGAGAAGGGGAATGAAAGTCGGTAGGAGTAAGACAGAGTACATGTGTGTGAATGAGAGGAAGGGCAGTGGAGGGGTGCAAAATGAGTTTATTAGAGGGACAGCACATGTAGGACATTTTGGAGACAAGGTGAGGGAGGTGAGATTGAGATGGTTTGGACATGTGCAGAGGAGGGACATGGGGTATATCAGTAGGAGAATGCTGAGGATGGAGACACCAGGAAGGAGAAAAAGAGGAAGACCAAGGAGGAGGTTTATGGATGTGGTGAGGGAAGACATGCAGGTAGTTGGTGTGAAAGAGGCATATGTAGAGGACAGAGGGGTATGGAGACGGATGAACCACTGTAGAAGAAGAAGAAGAAGAAGAAGAGGGTTATTATTATTATTATGATGAGGACGAAGATGATGATGATTATGATAGTGAATAAGAAGACGAAGATTATGATGGTGGTAATGATGATGAAGAAGAAGATTATGATGGTGGTAATGATGATGAAGAAGAAGATTATGATGATGATGATTTGGCCTGACTACATTACCCTGAGCTCTGAGGCGGTGACGCGCCTGCTCCCGCGCGCTCCCGTTGGTCAATAGTGCGCATGCGCAGTGGTGTTGTTGTTGACAGTGGCGGCAAGATGGCGGCTCTCGGAGATGCTTCAGGCCCGGGGCTGAACGGGTTAATTCAGCAATTCACTGCCATTACTGGTAAATATGTGGATTATTTCTGGACAGTCGGGGGGTTGTGGGTTTATACATCTCCCACCGGCGGAGGCAAAGAGCTGTGTCCGGGGGGAGAAACAGAGGGAAGAGTTTGAGGAGAAGCTGGAGGTGCATCAGTGTGTGTGTATGTGTGTGTTTCTACACCTGAGTGCTCAGAGAAGAAGCTGGGGTTTATAATCCACTCTATAGTGAGCAGGATGAAACCATAAAGACCCCGATGAGGAGGAGGAGAAGGAGTAGAGAGAGCGGTAGAGATGGAGGGAATGAGCCCGGGGCAGACTCACGCTCAGGGGAAGTGAAGTTCAGCGCCTCTGTGAGGTCAACAAAATCCTCCTGCTGCTCCTCCACACGGCCTCCTGAACCCTCTCTTTTCTTCTCCTACAGCTTTTAGAACAATCACAAGTGATCTGATAATCCTTCTACAGACTGTCCATGTGCACACGAGAAACTTATTCAGTCTGCAGGGGATTTATTGGAGCTCAGTAGAGCGGAAGGAACAACATGGCGGCTCAGGAACCTCCGCATATTCACTCCGAACCTCCTCATCATCCTCATCATCATCATCATCCTCATCATCATCTACTGATTTCACCTTTAAACTCTGTTCAACTCTGCGCTCCTGCACGTGACCGTGTGTTCGGGGAGTTCAGGCTCAATTTACGCCCAAAACACGATGTTTTAACAACAACTTTCACTTTTATTGCTTTAGAATCGGGTTTTTTTCTCTCTTCAGACTCGCTTCTTTAAAACAGAGCGAGATCCGCTGGGCGCGTGTGCGCATGCGTGGAGTCAGTGGGCGGGGCCTGCTCCTGTACTATAAAATCACAGGGGGAGCAGTTGATCGTATTTATTTGATATTTGTGTGTTTATTAGTGTTTAATTAGTGTGAGGGGGGAAAGTGTTTACAAAATACACTCCAAATCCAGGATTTAATCCTTCTGCAGTTTTCAATGTTTCTCTTTCACACTTTCTGAGATGTACAAACTTCACATGTCCAGTTTCTCCCATTACAACTTCACGTCAGGTTCTTCACATCTGCGTGATCCCTCCTTAAATCAGCTCTGGATCACATGACGATTCCTGGGAATGTTTTCAGCCGTTGCTTTTGGTCTCGTCCCGGCTCTGTGGGTTTCTGGAACCCGTGTTGATCCTGAACCTCGTCATGATCCGTTTGAGGTTCTGCACATGGTCACGTCTCAGCTGATTGGGGTTTTAACACTTCAGTGTGAGAAGTGTGTGTGTGGTTTATTCGTGAATCGTTTGGGTTTTGAATGAGATGTGAGTCTGTTGAAGGAGACAGTGATGATCGAGTCCTGTGCTTAATCTTTATTATTATTATTATTATTATTATTATTATTATTATGTGAAATGCTGCAAATTTCATCCATCAGTTTCCACTGAAGAAACCACTCGAGTTCCAGTACATTGTTTTTGTGCAGCTCTGAGTATCAGGGGTCTGGTTTTTAATTCTACACTGATGCACAACAGCTGCTAATTTATTAAAAATGGTATTTTATTTTGTGTGTGTTTTTAAATAATAATGATTTAATCCTAACACTCACATCTACACCTGGTGGTCAGGAGCCACAGAGAGCGTGGGGAGACACATGCTGGAGGCGTGTAATAACAACCTGGAGATGGCCGTCACCATGTTTCTGGACGGTGGAGGAGTACCGGAGGAGCCGAGTACCAGTTCCAGTTCAGCTGCAGCTTCTGGAAGCAGATGTCTTTCAGAGTGAGCTTCATTTCACTTTATTGACTCCACTGAGGAGCTCCATCACATCCTCAGAGCCTCGCAACATCACAGCGCACTCACAGATGTTGTGTTTTTAAATCCTGACAGAGATGAAGTCCGAGCGCCGATCCCTCAGAAGCAGGAGATCCTGGTGGAGCCCGAGCCTCTTTTTGGAGGTGATTATTATTTAACATTTTTTTTTTTTTTTTAAAGTGAGCTTTGTTTTAAAAGTAGCAGATTTTAAAGTAAATTAATTTTTTATTATTTAATTTATTGAAAGTTATTAAATAAGTAATAAATAATAAAATTAAAGCATCACACTGAATTAATATTATTTATTTATAAATTTTTTACTGTTATTTGATTACTTTTTTATTTAAAATTCATCTTTATTTAATCATATCATGTGTTTAATAATGATTAAAATCACTTTATATAAACAGGCAGAACTTGTAGCTTGTACACCTGAAAATCTGACTTTTTTTTATCGTTTGTTTGCCTGTGTGTCAGTACCGAAGAGGCGGAGACCGGCTCGGTCCATCTTCGACGGGTTTCGGGATTTCCAGACAGAAACCAGTAAGTTCCCAGACATTTTTTGTGTTGTTTTTACACTCCAGGCCACGCCTGCTCCTGGGGGCTTATAAACCAAGGTTTCTGTGAAGTTTTTGACGTCAGGTTTATTCGCGTGGAAACTTCTGATATGTTTATATTATTTTCTGTTATATTACTGTCTCATGTGCAGAAACAGCACTTTACACCGTAACTACTTCTGTACAGGAGAAAAACAATCGTGTGTGTGTGTGTGTGTGTGTGTGTGTGTGTGTGTGTGTGTGTGTGTGTGTGTGTGTGTGTTTGATGGTCCAGTCAGACAGGAGCAGGAGCTGAGGAACGGAGGAGCGATGGATAAAAAGCTGAGCACTCTGGCTGATCTGTTCAGACCCCCGATAGAGCTCATGCATAAAGGCAGCTTCGAGACAGTGAGGAAACACACACACTCACACACACATCTACACACACATACACACACACATATGTACACACAGTGGCACACACACACATATACACACACACACACATATATATATATATATATATACACACACATCGTATACACACACACACATCATATATACACACACGTATACACAGACTATCAGAAGATGGCATTTACTGATATATACATTCTCACACACACACACACACACACACACACACACACACACACAAATAATCCACAAGTAGATATGTATGAAAGTAAATAAAAAAGGATGGAAACAGAAGTAGTTTTGTGTGTGTGTGTGTGTGTGTGTGTGTGTGTGTGTGTGTGTGTATATTTTGTTCCCCCCCTACCCCCCACAGGCGAAAAACTGCGGTCAGATGGAGAACAAGTGGCTGATGATAAACATCCAGAACGTTCAGGATTTCTCGTGTCAGTGTTTAAACAGAGATGTGTGGAGTAACGAAGCAGTGAAGGCCATCATCAGAGAGCACTTCATCTTCTGGCAGGTGCTGAGGAACACCTGAGGAACAGCACACTGTAAATGGCTGTAAATGCAGGGTGGTGGGTTTATACTCGTTTGTGTGTTTGTGTAAAGGTTTACCACGACAGTGAGGAGGGGCAGCGCTACATCCAGTTCTACAAACTCAACAAATTCCCTTACATCTCCATCCTGGACCCACGGACAGGTGACACACAGGGGGTGGGGACAGGGGGTGGGGACAGGGGGTGGGGTCAGGGGATGGGGTCAGTGGGTGGTATTGAAAAGAGGTTTTTGTAAAGGAGATGGAAATAAAACTGGATGATTTGAGATGATGTTTTGTAATAAACAGGGCAGAAGATGGTGGAATGGAATCAGCTGGATGTTTCCTCGTTCCTGGATCAGGTGACGGGGTTTTTAACGGAACATGGACAGTTAGACGGATTGTCCAATCAACCTCCAGCTAAACGCGCTCGCTCTGTACGTGTGTGTGTTTGGTCTATTATTCAGCATTATTGTATTACGACTCAGCACTTTAATGTATACATGTGTGGAATGGAAGTGTGTGGAGAGTTGGAGATGTGATGTGTCTCTGATGTTCTTCTTAGGAGAGTTTGATTGACGCGAGTGAGGACAGTCAGCTGGAGGCGGCAATCCGAGCTTCTCTACAGGAAACGCACTACGACTCGAGGCAGGAGAAAGCAGAGTCGGAAAACGACTCAGACGCAGAGGCCTTCTCCGACAGCGAGGGCATGATCTCAGTGGACGGATCAGACACAGAGGGAGGATGGAAAGACTCTGTAGACGGAAGCACGTCTTCAGAACAGGCCCAACCCACTTCGTCCAATAGCCCCGCCCAGAACAGGAAGTCTCCGCACAAAGAGTCCAACCACAGAAAAGAAGAAAGCAAGAAAAACCACATGGAGCCGCCTCCTCCGAGACCGAGTCACAAACCTGCAGAGTCGCAACAACAACCGCGTCATAACGACCAAAGTCACAAAATCACAGCATCTCAAAGCACACAGCCTGAAGACAACGGTATATACATACACACGCACACACACACACACACACACACACACACACACACACACACACAGCCTGCTGCTGCTGCTTTATAAACACAAAATGATAAATCATTCACATCTGTTTAAATAGAAAAATCATTACTGCAATACATCAAAATCACCACTAGGGGGTGATGATCACATCAGTAATATACAAACTCTTTCTTCTCTTCTCTTCTCTTCTCATGCATTCTCTTCTGCTTTTCATCAGCTTTCCTCCACCTGTCAATCATCATCTCCTCTTTCAACCTGTCCTTCATTCTTCTTTCCACCCTTCTCCTTTTCTGTGTTCTTCTTTTACCCCTTTCCACTCTGTATCTTCTCTTCCCCATTTTTTTTCTTCTTCTTTAAAGTCTTTGTAGCCACGCCCACTGTGTTTTGATTGGCCTGTTTTGGTTGTTTCAAGGGCCGAAGGCTCGTCTAATGCTAAGATACCCAGACGGTCGGCGGGAACAGATAGCACTGTCTGCTAATGCTAAGCTCATGGTACGTAAGATCTAAAGAATGTTGTACTTTTTTTGTGCATGTTGTGTGTAACATGTTACTGTACGTTGATGATGATGATGATGATGTTTGCAGGCTCTGGTGAGACACGTTCAGTCGAACGGATATCCAAACGAACGCTTTGAACTCGTCACCAACTTCCCGCGACGGAAACTGGCTCATTTGGACTATGACATCACGCTGCAGGAGGCGGGGCTTTGCCCTCAGGAGACTGTGTTTGTGCAGGAGAGGAACTAAACTCCGCCCCCTCTCTGTTTTTGTTTTGTTTTTTCATACTCGTCCCACATACGTCGTTCTCCACGGAGCCGAAGAGGACCACGCCTTCCCCTCGGACCACAACCTCCATATTTATTTGTGAACATCTCGGCGCATCTCTGCTTCTTCCGGGTCGGCTTTCGTTTTTTCCAGAACAACAATCATGGAATCATTTGAGACGAGGATTTGGTTCGGGTTCAAGTGATCGGCTTCGAAACAGATTACCAGCCTGAAAGAGAACAGAGAGTTTGTTTCTGAGGGTTTAAATAAAAGACTGTTTATGGCATGTCCTCGTCCCCTCGTCCACGTCCCCTCGTCCACGTCCCCTCGTCCCGTCCACTTCCCCTCATCCGCTTCCCCTCGTCCCGTCCACTTCCCGTCCACTTCCCCTCGTCCTGTCCACTTCCCGTCCACTTCCCCTCGTCCAGTCCACTTCCCCTCGTCCAGTCCACTTCCCCTTGTCCAGTCCACTTCCCGTCCACTTCCCCTCGTCCCGTCCACTTCCGTCCGCTTCCCTCGTCCAGTCCGCTTCCCTCGTCCAGTCCACTTCCGTCCACTTCCTCGTCCAGTCCACTTCCGTCCACTTCCTCGCCCAGTCCACTTCCGTCCACTTCCCTCGTCCGTCCACTTCCGTCCGCTTCCTCGTCCAGTCCACTTCCCTCGTCCAGTCCAACTCCCCGTCCACTTTCCCTCGTCCAGTCCACTTCCCGTCCACTTCCCCTCGTCCAGTCCACTTCCCGTCCACTTCCCCTTGTCCAGTCCACTTCCCCTCGTCCAGTCCACTTCCTGTCCACTTTCCCTTGTCCAGTCCGCTTCCCCTCGTTCAGTCCACTTCCCATCCACTTCCCCTCGTCCAGTCCACTTCTGCTTGGTTTAGTCTCCTCAGTCCACTTCCCCTCATAGTCTTATTATATGCTCAAGGGAGTTTCAGCAAAAAAAGTAAAGTGTGAGCAATAAAAAGTGCCACAGTGATCCTTCAAAACATTTTATTACTCCAAATTCTTCCTGTGTTCATCAAAACGTGTAAAACGTTCTCTTTTCGCTAGTTATGTAATTAACATGCTAGCGAGTGAGCGCTGGTTCCCCGCTGAAGCTGAGGTGTGAAGGAATCACTTTTTGTACATACTTAAAAAAAAAAAAAAAAAGTGAAAAAAAAAAATCCACAGTAAAAGAATTGGGGCGGGGGAGTGGGCAGAGACACGTGTCCTCACGACTCTCGAAGCTCAGCGACGGGTTTCTTCAGTGGAATCGTTTAAACCAGGCGATGGAGTGGGACGTTACATTTATAGTGAAATTTCTGTCTCTTTTTTTATATGCTGCATCATTTCCACAAAAAATGTTGATTCTCAAATATAATCGTGAAAAACAAAATGTGTGTGTATGTCTGTGTATGTGTGTGTGGCTGGTTGTGTGTGTGTGTTGTGTGTGTGTGTTGATTGTGTGTGTGTGTGTGTGTGTATGTTATGGCGGTGTGTTGTGTGTGTGTGTGTGTGTGTGTGTGTGTGATAGTGGGGTGTGTGTGTGTGTTGGTGTCTTAGTGTTTGTTGGATGGTGTGTGTTTGTTGGATGGTGTGTGTTGGTGTGGTAGTGTGTTTGATGGTGTGTGTGTGTGTGTGTGTGAGATGGTGGTGTGTGTGTGATGGTTATGGTGGTGATGTGTGTGTGTGTGTGTGTGTGTGTGTGTGTGTGTGTGTGTGTGATGTGTGGTGTGTGTGTGGGTGATGGTGTTTGTGATGTGTGTGTGATGGTGTTTGGGTGTGGGTGATGGTGTTTGTGATGTGTGTGTGTGTGATGGTGTGATGTGTGTGTGTGTGATGGTGGTGTGTGGGTGATGTGTGTGTGATTGTGTGTGTGTGTGTGTGTGTGGTGTGTGGGTGATGGTGTTTGTGATGTGTGTGTGTGTGTGTGTGTGTGAGATGGTGGTGTGTGTGATGGTGTGTGTGTGATGGTGTGTGTGGGTGATGGTGTTTGTGATGTGTGTGTGTGTGTGTGTGTGTGTGTGTGTGTGATGGTGGTGTGTGTGTGATGGTGTGTGGTGTGTGTGTGTGGTGTGTGTGATGGTGGTGTGTGTGGGTGATGGTGTTTGTGATGTGTGTGTGTGTGTGATGGTGATGTGGTGTGTGTGGTGATGTGTGTGTGTGTGGTGATGGTGGTGTGATGGTGTGATGTGTGTGATGTGATGTGTGTGTGTGTGTGTGATGTGTGATGGTGTGATGGTGATGTGTGTGTGTGTGATGTGTGTGTGTGTGTGTGTGTGTGTGTGTGATGTGGTGTGTGTGATGTGATGTGTGTGTGTGTGTGTGATGATGGTGATGTGTGTGTGTGTGTGTGTGTGTGTGTGTGTGTGTGTGTTGTGTGTGTGTGTGATGTGTGTGTGATGATGGTGATGTGTGTGTGTGTGTGTGTGTGTTGTGTGTGTGTGTGGATGTTGTGATGGTGGTGTGTGATGGTGATGTGTGTGGATAATGGTGTGTGTGTGTGTGTGATGATGTGTGTGTGTGTGGATGTTGGTGATGGTGGTGTGTGTGATGGTGATGTGTGTGTGGATAATGGTGTGTGTGTGGGTGATGATGGTGATGGTTTTTCTGCGTCCTGTAACGACATCATATTTGTAAGATGAAAGAAGGAGATCCTGGTGAGATTCACATAAAACTCAAAACACGAGTAAATAATCACACTGAGGATTTTACCTGCTGTACAACTGAGACTGAAACACCAGCCAGAGATACACAACCACAACGTTCACTACTACCTGCATCTGGTCCTGGTCAAAGTTCTTCTGTCTTATCTGAGTTGAGCAGAAGAAAGTTATTAAGCATCCACTGTCTAATGTCCTTTACACACTCCTCAACATTGTTAATCTGATCTCTCTCTCATCTCTCTCTCTCTTTTTCATCTCTCTCATCTCTCTCTCATATTTCTCTCTCTCATCTTTCATATATCTCTCTCTCTCTCTCATCTCTCTCTATCTCTCTCTCTCTCTCTCATCTCTCTCTCATCTCTCTCTATCTCTCTCTCATCTCTCTCTCTATCTCTCTCTCTCATCTTTCATATATCTCTCTCATCTCTCTCTCTCTCTCTCTCTCTCTCTCTCATCTCTCTCTCGTCTCTCTCCATCTCTCTCTCTCTCTATCTCTCTCTCTCATCTCTCTCTCATCTCTCTCTCATCTCTCTCTCATCTCTCTCTCATCTCTCTCATCTCTCTCATCTCTTGCTCATATCTCTCTCATATCTTTCTCTCTCTCATATCTGTCTCTCTTTCATCTCTCTCAAAGCTCAAATCTCCATCACACTCCAGATTTAAGTGGAACATCATCTCAGTGGAGTGAAGTTTATTAGAACAGTAAATGGAGACTAAATATGGAATAGGGTTTTGAATCTCATGCTCAGGCGTCATTATGACTTTCTATAGGCTCATGAATTAAATCCTTCAACACTCCATTGTTCCATGAACAGAAGAGACACAGTGAGATCCCATGATGATTTCTCCAAACACGGCACGTAAATCAGATTTCAGAATTACATTTCTCCTGAACCTGCAGCTTCACTGTCCCACGTCCAAAACCTCACTACTGTAATGACGAGATTTACACTGGAATTCAGAGCCTCGACTCATCGAACCTCGGCTTTGGAGCTTCATAGGAACATCGAACAGATTCTTCTCCAAGACGTGACTTTTTTAACATACATGAACATGAACATGAACATACAACGAGAATTCGAATTTCTGCATAAAAAAGTCGTACAGTTTTTGACAGATTTTGTTAATAGTTTTTTTCTTGGTTTTTTTTTGTATTGTTCTGCTCCAACTCTAAAGACGTCCCTCACACACACACCCACCCCCCACCCCCCACCTCCACGTCACGTCATTTAGAGCTTACAGTTAAACACAAATCCAACATGCATTAATATTCTGGTCACCTGTAAAAGAAGAAACAGATGTTTTTTATTCCTGAATGTAAATAATGCAGAAAATTATTTATTTATTTATTTAATTTGATAAATTTTTATTAGAATTTACTGAGTGATTTTAGTTTATTGGATTGTAAAGTGAGTGGTGTGTGGATTTCAGGGTTTTTTTGTAGATGATTACGCAGAGCCTTAGAACAAAGTCTTCATCAGATAATTAGACATGATTGGACAAAAAAAAGCTAAAATAAACAGATGTGTGCAGCTGTTTAAACAGACGAGTCGATGACCTGCAGCACACAACATTCCACATGACCTCCAAACCAACAGCAAATCCACTGCAGCTCCAAACCTCCTCTTCATCCATCTCATTTATACATTACACTCTTTTATATACATATATATATTTACACGTGTGTGTGTGTGTGTGTGTGTGTGTGTGTGTGTGTAAATAATACATAAATCAAATAATATTAAAAATGAAAATTTTTAATTAGTGTTATTAAAGAATGATATCCATTTATATTAAATACAAAATATAAGTAAAAATATTATTATTATTATTGTTATTATTAATAATAATGTAAATAATATACAATTATATTGCTATATTTAAAAAAAAACACTGAAAATGTATTTATATAGAAAATATTATTATATATTAAAGATAATATAATATTGTGTTGTGTTGTATTTTGTTGTGTTGTGTTGTGTTGTGCTGTGTTTTGTTGTGTTGTGCTGTGCTGTGTTGTGCTGTGTTTCGTTGTGTTGTGTTGTGTTGTGTTTTTGTGTTGTGCTGGTGTGTATTGTATTGTGTTGAGTTTTGTTGTGTTGAGTTTTGTTGTGTTGTATTGTGTTGAGTTTTGTTGTGTTGAGTTTTGTTGTGTTGTGTTGTGTTGTTTTGAGTTTTGTTGTGTTGTGTTGTGTTGTGCTGGTGTGTATTGTATTGTATTGTGTTGTGTTGTGTTGTGTTGTGTTTTTGTGTTGTGCTAGTGTGTATTGTATTGTGTTGTGTTGTGTTTTTTGTGTTGTGCTAGTGTGTATTGTATTGTGTTGTGTTGAGTTTTGTTGTTGAGTTTTGTTGTGTTGAGTTTTGTTGTGTTGTATGTGTTGTGTTGAGTTTTGTTGTGTTGTGTTGTGTTGTGTTGTGTTTTTGTGTTGTGCTGGTGTGTATTGTATTGTGTTGAGTTTTGTTGTGTTGTGTTGTATTGTGTTGAGTTTTGTTGTTGAGTTTTGTTGTGTTGTATGTGTTGTGTTGAGTTGTTGTGTTGTATTGTGTTGTGTTGTATTTTGTTGTGTTGTGTTGTGTTGTGCTGTGCTGTGTTTTGTTGTGTTGTGTTGTGCTGTGTTGTGTTGTGCTGAGTTTTGTTGTGTTGTGTTGTGTTTTTGTGTTGTGTTGTGCTGGTGTGTATTGTATTGTATTGTGTTGAGTTTTGTTGTGTTGAGTTTTGTTGTGTTGTATTGTGTTGAGTTTTGTTGTGTTGTATTGTGTTGAGTTTTGTTGTGTTGAGTTTTATTTGTGTTGTGTTGTATTGTGTTGTGTTGAGTTTTGTTGTATTGAGTTTTGTTGTGTTGTGTTGTATTGTATTGTGTTGTGTTGTGTTGTGTTGTGTTTTTGTGTTGTGTTGTGTTGTGTTTTTGTGTTGTGCTAGTGTGTATTGTATTGTGTTGAGTTTTATTGTGTTGTGTTGTATTATGTTGAGTTTTGTTGTGTTGAGTTTTGTTGTGTTGTATTGTGTTGTGTTGTGTTGTGTTGTGCTGGTGTGTATTGTATTGTATTGTATTGTGTTGTGTTGTGTTGTGTTGTTGTGTTGTGTTGAGTTTTGTTGTGTTGAGTTTTGTTGTGTTGTATTGTGTTGTGTTGAGTTTTGTTGTGTTGTGTTGTGTTGTGTTGTGTTTTTGTGTTGTGTTGTTGTGTTGTATTATGTTGAGTTTTGTTGTGTTGTGTTGTATTGTGTTGAGTTTTGTTGTGTTGAGTTTTGTTGTGTTGTATTGTGTTGTGTTGTGTGAACTTTACTCGGAACCCTGAAAGGAATTAAGTGCATTATAGATAAACCTAATGACCTTTGACCTTTTCTCCTTTCCCTGTATGATCATATAGACAGTGGCATTAATGCAAATGTTTTGATAAATTTCCAAACAAATCTTTTTATTTATTGCACAATTTTAACAAAGGCCAAGAAACCCACTAAACTATATCAGTCCTGTAACAGCAGTAACAATAATAATAATATTCACATGTGATAATAAATTTATATTTAAAAATAATAACAATTATAGAAATGTATCTGATGTTAAGTTTGTTTTATTGTGTTAGTGGATAATTGTAATATATTTATTTATGTCTAAAGGAAAATGATCAGCCAATGAAATGAGTCTAAATGTCTCAGTAATAATAATAAACATCACTTTAAATTGAAATATAATAACTAGAGTTTTTTTTCTACAATCATGAGATGAATTTTGATCGATATTCATGTTGGAGACAGAAGGCAGTAACTGTCCTGTAGGTGGCGCAGTGTAATGAACCCACGCTGAACAGGTAACGTTAACGCTGACCTTCGATAAGTCTGACTTGAACTTCTTGACGTGTGAATATCATGCCACTGAAACATGCCCTCTTATCTCCTGCCAATACGGAAAGGTCAGAGGTGAAAGTTCATGTGTTCCTGAGCGACGTGCCGTTCGACTCGTTTGTGTGGATTGGTACTTTAGTGACTTTTCTGATGACGGGTCTGAGTTTATGCTCCATCAGTCACCAGGGGAGAACGTTAAGAAGGTTACGCTGTGAGTGAACCCTGGAGCTGCACAAATAATCAACAAATAAAGTCTTTCTGGTACATTCTCACCTGCTCTCTGAAATCATCATCAAACAGGGTGCAGACAGACAGACACCAGACAGACAGAACCCAGACAGACACCAGACAGACAGACAGCAGACAAGCAGCAGAGAGCAAGACTATAGAAAAAAAAAAGAGAAAAGGAAAAAATCAATAATATTGTGAAATTCAGTCCCAGATCTTTTTCATTCTGTATTTTCCTGCATTGCTTCATGTACTCTGTGTGTGTGTGTGTGTGTGTGTGTGTGTGTGTGTGTGTGTGTGTGTGTGTAAAATTCCATGGTCTTGACCTCATAATATCATGGAATTAAGGTCTTGTGTATTGTGATGTATTTATTTTAGTAAAAATGAGAAGAATTTCACGTTCCGCGTGAGTAAACACTGATAGCGATGCCCTGAGCGATGTGCTCCTCAGGAATGATTTGCTGTGAACTTTCAGCTCCTGCGTTGTGTAATATTGATCGTGTCCACATCAGACCACCGGCACAAAACGCTGTGGAAAATCCGATGGAAAATCCGAGTTGTTCTCAAACACTTTCTCTGATTTTGTCCAGCCAGTGAACAGTCGCTGTGGCAGCATTGGCAGGGGGTGAAGTTTTCTGTACGGAGGAACGAGTTAATGTAGTGTGGATGAAAGGAGTCTCCAGTATCAGTGCTTTATATCTCCCACATCACAACAGAACACGGTTTCTCACTAACGTGATGTGAAAGCTGTGATGTGCATCACTTTTGGATCGTCCACACATAAAGAACACAAAACCAATTTTAGAAAAATCTGTTTTAATTCTTTTTTTTGGTCAAATTGTTGCCATTTTATTATTTCAATTTCTTTTTGTTGGTAAATAATAATAATAATAATAATAATAATAATAATAATAATAAAACATGAGTTTGTACTGAACTGTTCTCACTTTAGCAGAAAGAAGCTTTAGAAATAAAAGAGCATCATTTCATCCTGATTTCTCTTTAGGGGTGTGAAGCCTGTGTGTGTGTGTGTGTGTGTGTGTGTGTGTGTGTGTGTGTGGAGCATGTTGGGTTATTTAGGAATAATAAAATTAAGCGCATGTATGTGTAAATCTGTGACAGTTTATCTGTGAATCCCTGAAACTGTAAAAACCTTCTCTTGCTTTTTACTTATTGAATTACAGAACATCCTCCTGGTATTGTAATTTTTACATGTTTACAGAAGAGCGAATAAAAATGGACTTTCACTGGAATTTGCCAAAAATACACAATCGGTTTCCTTTTGAAACACACAGTAGTGCACTATACAGAGTGTGGGAACACCTGAGTTTACACACTCTATTTAGTGCTGTTGTGTAGTGAACAAGAAGTGGTTTGTGATTAAGCCCACACCTCCTCTTGAGCCTGACTCCGCCCCCTCAGCTGTAGGCTCCCTATAAAGGTTCCCTCCCTGTCACACTCAGTCTGCTTCATCCAGGGGTCCAGTATGAAGCTCTCAGTCCTCTGTGCCGTCCTGTCCTGCATCGGTAAGTGTTCAATATATTCTAAATGCTCGACAGCTAACAGGCAGACACACACCAGACAGACTGCAAACAGACAGACAGACACCAGACAGACTGCAAACAGACACCAGAGACCAGACACACAGACACACAGACAGACAAACAACAACAGACAGACAGACAGACAGACAGATAGATAGACAGCCAGGCAACAGATATACAGACAGACAAGCAGACAAACATCAGACAGACAGACAGGCAGGCAGGCAGGCAGGCAGACAAACAGCAGACAGCTAGACAAAATAACTTTGTTGTGTAGATGATTGTTCGAATCCAAATTATTATATTTTAATGAAAGTAAATAAAATGATTGTAATAAATAATTATAATAAAAATAAGTGAACTTATTTTGAGACATTGTGCAGCATCAGCAGAATTGTTTAAATTGATACACAAAAAATATCTTCATATCAAATACCAAAACTATTTGTCTTGAAACCTGAAATACACTCGGGACCAGAAGAATCTTCTGATAGAATCCGATTAAAATGTCACACTTCTTTATGATCAGTCTAATAATATAACAGTTACAGGAAGTGGAATTATTTCACACCCTACGTAGTGCCTGTGTGTTCGTGACGCTCGGGAATCGAATGCTCCATAAATAAAGACTCGATTGACACTCGTGATTTTCTGTAATACACTCCTTATTTTCAGCTCTCAGACGTCTGTCAGTGTCTCACTCTGAGCTCGTCTACAGTGTTCACTGTGTCAGTGGTGCTGAACTTCAAATAAATAATAAATAAAACTAAAACACTGTGACTTTCATGTCATTGTCCTCAAAACAAGAAGTTTAATAACAGTTGTTGTTTTGCTTCATGAGATAAATGAGTGATGTTCCTCTCTGACTGTGACTGGGTTCTTGTGGTTCCAGTCCTCACCCAGGCTGCACCTCAGGCCGCGGTCAGGTGGTGTCTAAAGTCAGAGGAGGAGTCAAAAAAATGCCTGAAACTCGGATCGCTGGTCTGCGTAAAGAAGGCAGGAACTCGGGAATGCATCGAAGCCATTGGGGTAAAATACAAGTCTACATGATTTCCACTACAAACACCAGCACAAACCATCAACTCTAAACCATTAAAACCATCAACTCTAAACCATTAAAACCATCAACTCTAAACCATTAAAACCATCAACTCTAAACCATTAAAACCATTACATCCTGGTTTACATTATTATATTTATTTCTGTTCATCTTCTAATCATCAAACAACAAAAAAAACAGTGATACATCCTTACTGGAATCTAAAGGATTTTATAATGGTTTCTAATGGTGTCCAGTTGATACACAACACATGATCTGCATGTGATCTACAGGTGTTTTATTGGTGCTTAATGGTTTCAAATATTAGATTCCATTCCATTAAAAGGTTACACCATTGCATCACTTTCCATTAAAACCAATACAATTCCCATTATAACCATTAAAACCAACCAATACAATTCCCATTATACCCATTAAAACCAATACAATTCCCATTAAAACCATTAAAACCAACCAATACAATTCCCATTATAACCATTAAAACCAATACAATTCCCATTATAACCATTAAAACCAACCAATACAATTCCCATTATAACCATTAAAACCAATACAATTCCCATTATAACCATTAAAACCAATACAATTCCCATTATAACCATTAAAACCAATTCTATAAAGGTTTCTATTACTTTTCATTTTCAGCAGTTTTTTGACCTGTATATAATGTGAACATGAAAATGTTTTTTTTTTGTTTAAATCAGTGCAGATTCTTTACTTTATTTTTAATATATTCATAAGAAGGTTTTTTTGAAACACAAAACACTTCCTTTTGTCACCTTATTAATCTCTGTGTCTGTTTATTACACTAGTCTATAACTACAACCATCTATAAGTTAACGTTGTTGATTCATTCTAAAATACGCTAGTTAGCAAGCTAGTTCTAGGACATTAGCATTGGCGCTAGTTAGCATAAATCTACAGAATAGATGATAAGACTGATTATAGGGTTTGAGGATGAAGGCTGTTTATCTGTCACACACGTATGATACGCACGTGAGGTCAGAACGAAAAAAGTCAAGAAATATCTGATTTGCTTCTGATTTGCTTTACAAGAAAAAACAAAAAAAGTTTCTCTATTTTTTTTTAATGAAACTGTTTGAATGTGTTTTGATTAGAAAGGTGAAGCAGATGCCATCACACTGGATGGAGGAGATATCTACACTGCTGGTCTCTCACCCCATAACCTTCACCCCATCTTGGCAGAGCATTACAACACAGGTAGTCTCTAAAGCAATCTAATAAAATGGAAAAAAAAAACATCAGTTAATAATAATAATAATAATAATAATAATAATAATAATAATAATAATAATATGAGTGTGTGATTATGATGTTGTTTCAGAGTCGTGTTACTACGCTGTAGCTTTGGCGAAGAAAGGCACTGGATTTGGTTTCACGGACCTTCGAGGGAAGAAGACGTGTCACACCGGTTTGGGGAAAACTGCAGGCTGGAACATCCCCATCGGCACGCTCATCACTCAGGGCCAGATCAAGTGGGGCGGCATCGACGAGACCCCTCTGGAAAATGGTGAGGTGTTCTTCAAGTTTTTGAATTTCCAGCCAATCACAATCCACTATTCACACTTTATACACTATACTATATATACTATATATACTATATATATAAGATTTTGTTTTGCAGCTGTGGCAGATTTCTTCTCAGCCAGCTGTGTTCCAGGAGCCACAAACAAAAAGCTGTGCCAGTTGTGTAAAAAAGGGTGCCAGCGTTCTCACGAGGAGCCGTATTACGATTACGATGGAGCTTTCCTGTAAGAACCTCACCATTTCATTTCCTTTCTTATTTAATGCCCTCCTTCTCTTTTCTGCTAATCAAAATAACACACACACACACACACACACACACACACACACACACACACACACAGCTTTCTCGCTGACTCTTATGAAGCACTGACACTGGAGACTCCTTCCATCCCTGTTACACCAGTCTCTTAATACTTTGAGGAGCATTACCATCTCCACTCTCCTGGTCGTCTTCAAAATCAAAATGAGTAATAAGATGTGGAGTAAAACCTTTCCTGTTCCTGCAGGTGTCTGAAGGAGAGGAATGCTGATGTGGCGTTTGTGAAGCACCTCACGGCTCTCGGTGAGTAAAAAGTCAATCAGTTACTAAGTAAGATGGAAGCTGGAAGTATTGAGATGGTGTTTTGTTCTCAGCTGCTGGAGATGAGTACGAGCTGCTGTGTAAGGACGGCAGCAGGAAGCCTGTTAGCGATTATAAAACGTGTAACCTGGCCGAAGTTCCTGCTCACGCCGTCGTCACGCGCTCTGATAAAACCCTGACCGAGGCCATCGTTACTGTTCTGGACTCACTGAAGGTTTGTGGTTTAATACGTTTAAAGAATCGTGTCTTTAATTTAATCAATAATCATTATTTCATGCCCTGTGTAGTGACTGTGTATACTGTGGGTCCAAAAGTATTAGGACACCTGCCTTTTCCACCCAGATGTGGTTCTTCCCCAAACTGTCAGCACAAAGTCTGAGACACGTGATTGTGTCAGAAGTCTCTGGATGCTGTAGCAGGACATTTTCTCTTCACGTGAACTAGGAGACCCAAACCTGCTCCAGCATGGCGATGCTCCTGTGCACAAAACCAGCTCCATGAAGATGTGCTTTCCATGAACTCCTGCTATAGAGCTCATCAGTAGTTCATCAGTACCTGACTTTACTAACACTCCTGTGGCTGAATAAATCTCCACAAAATCTCCACAATCTTATGGTCAGGTGTCCACAAACTTTTGGCCCGTAAATATCATTTATAACAGTGTGTGTGTGATAACGAGCAAACATCTGAACTGGGATGACACTGAACTGGACTGGGAGACACTGAAGTTTCAGGTTTCCAGTTAGTGTTCAGACTCAATGTTTCTCCACCGATGAATAAAATGCGACAATAAGTTTTTAAATGCGTTGAAAACGTTTTTGTGTCACAGGACAAGGGTCTGTTCTCCTCTGATGGCTTCGCTGCACCCAATCTGATATTTAAAGACTCGACGACGAAGCTGACGCGCCTCCCAGAGCTCACCAACTCCTACATCTTCCTGAGAGCAGATTACTGGAACTCCATCCACTCGCTCAAAAGAGGTGATTCACGTGCACTACACCTCTGAACATGTGGAACGTAACGTAACGGTGTGAGATGTTACAGGATGTTGGTGCACAATGTGAAGTGGAGAGCAGTAAAATGGTGTAAGGTCTCACACCTAGCTGTGGAGTATCACCTTATACCATGGTGAGGAGCTCCTGGTGATATTGATGTTTGTGGAGCAAAACTGACTGAATGAATTCAAATAAGATTGATGAGATGTTCTTCTGCGTCCCTACTGATAATGAAGCTGGTGCTGTTTACTCCTGGTGCCATTTTTTAGATTGATATATTTCTCATTTTAGTATGTAAAACATCACTGATTGGAAGGGAGCTCAAACAAACAAACAAACAAACAAACAAACAAACAAACAAACAAACTAAAAAAAACCAAACAGGACTCAACTAGATGCCCTGTGAAAACGTGCACGTCTCACCTGTGTGTGTGTGTGTGTGTGTGTGTGTGTGTGTGTTAAAATCACCGTTCCTGCTCGGTTACGCTCCCAGTAGGACATGTGATCGTGTGAGGAAAGGTCCTGGATGTGTTGGTGGATTAAAGTCAGTATCCGAGGCAGGAAACAGGAAGTGTTTTCTAACAATGAAACTCTTTTGCTCTGCAGAAAGCACAGCCGTCACATCGTCCTCAAAAATTAGGTGGTGCACCGTGGGCCATGCTCAGAAGAGTAAATGTGATACATGGAGCGTATTTACCATCGATGATCAGGGAAATGCCAAGCTGGAGTGTGAATCTGGCAGCACGGTGCAGGACTGCATCCAGGCCATCCTGGTAAAAACATCACACTGAAGTCTGACGAGATTCAAGCCGGTGTATGGTTTTATTTATTTTTTATTTTTTTCATTTTTAAACTTTTCTTTTCTTTTCTTTTCTGTGTGTGTGTGTGTGTGTGTGTGTGTGTAGCTTAATGCAGCTGATGCTATAGCAGTTGATGGAGGAGAAGTGTATACTGCAGGAAAGTGTGGTCTGGAGCCGGTCATGGTGGAGCAGTACGATGATGGTGAGTGAAATCCTTTTCTGGATTGTGATTGGTCAGAAGGTCTCTATAACAGTCGGCCTACGTTATCGTTTCTATAGTAACACGTGGTAAATTCTCATACAGAAGTCTGATATATGGCCATATATTTATATATATTATTAATACATGGATGACATGTTTACTATATACATATGTGTATCATATATACATGTGTATTTGGGAAAATATGTTACATATATGTAGAAGTGTCTGAAATATTTCTATATCTGTAAAATCCACACATGAACACGTGTACAGTATGTGTGTTCTGCATATGTATGAGAAGTGTTGATCCTCAATAGATGTAGGAGGAATAAAACACCTGGTCATGTGATCACATTTAGAGCAATAAGAATGTGAACTGGAGGTTATAAAGCAGGATAAATAACAATCTTCTCTGTTTTCTGCTTTTCTTTCTCAACAGAAAAGTGTAAACCTCCAGGTATGTATTGTATTTATTTATTCGTTTGTTTGTTAATTTTTTTTTCTTTTCAACACTTTAATATTACATCAGCAGTGTAATAAATGATTATCTGAACACAAACCCCTTCAGCGTGTGATGTTCTGTTTCCTCCTCAGGACCTGGTGATGAAACCCCGTCTTATCACGCTGTGGCTGTAGTGCACAAGGACTCCAGCTTGACCTGGAACACGCTGAAGGGGAAGAAGTCGTGTCACACGGGTTTCGGGCGTACAGCAGGCTGGAACATTCCCATGGGTCTCCTCCATGATAAATACAAAAACTGTGACTTCTGTGAGTCGGGAGACGAACTTCCTGTTTCATGACATCATCACTCTCACACCTTCTTTATACAAACGTGCGTCAAAATAAAAAATCGATATCTCACGCTGTATCTCTGCTCCACAGCCACGTACTTCAAGGAAAGCTGCGCTCCAGGTTCCGATACAAAGTCAAGCCTGTGTGCTTTATGTAAAGGAGGTGAAGCTGGCAAAGACAAATGCAGCCCCAGCAATAACGAGCCTTATTACGGCTACGGTGGAGCCTTCAGGTACGTCT
>NC_060903.1:617500-697500 GCF_014805685.1 Silurus meridionalis
CTGGGTTTGTGATAAGAGCTGCATGAGAAGAACATGCAGAGAAACATCACTGATTGGAGAAAGGAAACGGAAACACAGATTCGACAGAATTTCCTGGAATTGTGTTTCCTGAATCCTGTGAATGTCTTTGATTAGAAAGGTGAAGCAGATGCCGTCACGCTGGATGGAGGAGATATCTACACAGCCGGTCTCTCGCCCTACAACCTTCACCCCATCATCGCCGAGCATTACGGCACGGGTACGGCTTTTTATTAGTGATGCACTTTTAAATGAATGATATGACGTGTGTGTGAGAAATAATGAAACTAAATGTCTAAACGTGTCTCAGATGAAGAAACGTGTTACTACGCTGTGGCCGTAGCCAAGAAAGGAACTGGTTTTGGCTTTAACGAGCTCCGGGGGAAGAAGACGTGTCACACGGGTTTGGGTCAAACAGCAGGCTGGAACGTCCCCATCGGCACTTTGGTCTTAACTGGACACATTAAATGGGCCGGCATTGAGGACAAACCAGTAGAAGAAGGTGAGAGGTTTTTTTCATTTTCCCAGAATTCCAGATGATTTTTTTATCCAACATTCATCTTTCTTCTTTCTTTCTTTCTTTCTTTCTTTCTTTCTTTCTTTCTTTCTTTCTTTCTTTCTTTCTTTCTTTCTTTCTTTTTCTCATTTTGTTGCAGCGGTGAAGGAGTTCTTCCCGGCCAGTTGCGTTCCTGGTGCCATCAGCAGCTTGAGACTGTGTGAGCTGTGTAAAGGCGACTGCTCACGCTCTCACAAGGAACCGTATTATGGTCATGATGGAGCTTTCCAGTAAGAACATCATCAGAGGTTCCGACGTTGCGAACACAAAAACAGGACGTTACAGCGAGAAAAGAAATAACGTATAAACATGTAAAAACAGTGTGTGTGTTGTTTCTGGTGGATCTCCAGGCCTCCTCACCTCACCTACATCACTTTACTAACACCATTGTGGATGAAAGAATCTCCACAGAATCTCCAAAAATCTAGTTAAACATCTTCCCAGGAGAGTGGAGCTCATTATAAGAGCAGGTGGAGACTAAACAAAAACACAAAATCTCATAGTCCACAAAACTTCTGTATCACAGTTTCACCTCGGCTCAGATGGAGAAGGTCTGGAACGGGTGTCCATGTTATATTGAAACAAAAACGGCAAAATTGTGGATTCCTCAGTTGAATTGTTTTTGATGAATGTATTTTTCCTGACATTTATGGACAAAAACCCTGCTGTTCCTTCTCCTGTTCCTGTTCCTGCAGGTGTCTAAAGGACGGAGCTGGAGATGTGGCCTTCGTGAACCACTTCACAGTGCTCGGTAAGATGCTGAGACATGATCAGATAATTTCATAAGATCAAGTCAGCTTCACTCGCATTTCACAGCTGTTTGTATTGAGATTGTGTGTGCCTGAGGAGAAACCTGACGAGGAACCTGCTGATGTTTTCATGATTGAATCTGTGTAGCTGGTGATCAGTCCCACTACGAGCTGCTGTGTAAAGACGGCTCTCGGAAAAGCGTGGACGAGTTTAAAAGCTGCAATCTGGCTCAGGTTCCCGCCGACGCTGTGGTCAGCCGCAAAGACAAAGAACTGGCCAAGCGCATCTTCAACGTTCTCGATAAACTCAAGGTATGTGACGGCATCAGTGACGTAAGTGCACTTTATTATTATTACACACCTGCAACAGCTGCAGACGTCTGACATCTACTTTATATAGTTTACACTGATACACCTGATCATTAAGATCAAAGGCTTTTAAAAAGATCAAACAAACAAACAAATGATTTATGTTGAAGTGGAAATAAACGTTTGTGTTATGTTTTAGTGTTAAGACACTTCATATATACTTATTTTTAACAGTGGCTCTTTTTCATTACATTTTTTTAAATTAATTTTAATGTTTATTTTCTTTACTATTTGTTTTATTGCTCTTTATCTTATTGAAATAATTTTTTATATTATATTTTTTAAATGAATTATTTTTTGTGTCTATTTTTTAAATGTATTAAATTGATTTTGTTTTATAAAAATGACCTCTTTTTGTTCTTATTTTCAAAACGCACTCTTTTTTTAAATTCTTTATCTGACTTTTATAATGTGCCTTTTTTTTTACATAACGAATCATTTTAATGAGTTTTGAACACCTTCAGCCTCTAAATGTGTGAACGAGTAAATCTCTGATTAAAAAGCAGAACGAGGTGTCGTATGGATGAGTCTAGAGAATCTCACGTGGGTTTCTAGATCACAGATTTCATCGATTAGAATCAAGACTTCACTGAAAGCTGAGATTTAATGGGTGAAGTGTGTTTTGGGAAACACTGTAGTGTGATAATGTGTTTATTATAAAGAATAAAGTCTTCAGTACGCAGAGAATAAACTTCTGATGGATCTGTTTCTCAGGATAAAGGTCTCTTCTCTTCTGACGGCTTCTCAGCGAAGAACCTCATGTTTAAAGACTCCACTAAAGGACTGCTGAAGCTGCCGGAGAGCACGGACTCCTTCCTGTACCTGGGAGAAAACTATGTAGCTACAAGCCACGCACTTACAAAAGGTAACACACAAACACAATAACACACAAACACAATAACACACAAACACACTAACACACAAACACAATAACACACAAACACACTAACACACAAACACACAAACACACAAACACACTAACACACAAACACACTAACACACTAACACAAAACACACAAACACACTAACACACTAACACACAGACACACAAACACAAAACAAACAAACACACTAACACACAAACACACAAACACACAAACACACTAACACACAAACACACTAACACACTAACACACAAACACACAAACACACAAACACACAAACACACAAACACACTAACAGCTGCTGCTACAGTCGAACTTTTCATTCATTCTGCGGTTGAATTTCACATGTAACATGTCTACAGTTTGGATTCGCTGATAATAAAATAATAAAATAGATTCACTATATGACCATAAGTTTGCTTTGTGCTTCTTTTGGAACATCTCATTCCACATTTAGTCTCCATTGCTGTTATAATGAGCTCCACTCTTCTGGGAAGATGTTCCACTAGATCTTGTGGAGATTCATTCAGCTACAAGTGTGTTAGTAAAGTCAGGTACTGATGTAGGTGAGAAGGTGAGGAGGTCTGGGGTGCAGTCTTTTATGCTCAATAGAGCTGGAGCTCTATAGCAGGAGATCTTCCACACACTTCCAACCCATGGAAAGCAGATCTTCATGGAGCTGGATTTGTGTACAGGAACATGCTGAAAACAGTTTTGGGTCTCTTAGTTGTGAAGTGAAGGGAAAATTTCATGCTCCTGCATCCAGAGACGTCCTGCACAATTGTGTGCCTCCTGCTTTGTGTCTGGGGTCTGATCAACAACGAGCCGCATCTGGCAGGAAATCCCTGGTGTTCCAATACTTTTGTCCAGATAGTGTAGCCTTCAAGCATGTTTGGCCTGGAAACCGCTACCAAGATCTGCTAACCCAGAAGATCAGTATCACGCGTTGTGTTCTTGTTTATTAGAATCTGTAATAAAAATAAATCCACACTAAATCACATGACCATCTGAATATCTGCTCCACAGGTTTCAGCACGAGCAGCAAATCTACTGAGATCACCTGGTGCACCGTGGGTCACGCTGAGAAAAATAAATGCGACATGTGGACCTTCATGAGCGTGGACGATGAGAGGAACATCAGGATCGAATGCCAGGACGGCAACACAGTGGATGACTGCATCAGCAGGATCATGGTAATGTGAGATAGCAGCATGTCGTATCTGGTTTTGTCTCACATCTACGTGAAGCTGACGCTGAAACGTTCTGCGTGAATGCAGCGTAAAGAAGCCGACGCCATGGCAGTGGATGGAGGACAGGTGTATTCTGCAGGAAAGTGTGGTCTGGTGGTGGCCATGGTGGAAGAGTACAGAGAAGATTGTGAGCATTGTGTTCTGACATCTTCAGGAATCATGCTACTGAATTACAAAGAATAATCATTATGTTTTTAAAATAACAACATTTTCAGCTTTCGATTGTGTTTTTTTCCTCAACAGCAATGTGCAGTGTTGAATCTGGTAGGTGAAATTCATTTTCTTCTCAATATCCTGGACGTGCTGGATTATATATGGGGGATGTGGTGGAACAGTGGTTACCAAATCATGAAAATGTTCTAAAGTCTGAATCTGTACATTAATAAATATAAAAATATAAATAATAAATAATAATATAGCGCTCTTCGTGCAGCGCGCAGTCTCGTGTAAAAACAAGCAGCACGTGGTGTCAGTGATTCGCCTCTAGAGGTCGCTCTCATAATACAGATATGATACGAGAAAAACACATATTTGCGATTACATTTTCATAATATGTCTCTGGCATTGTTCAGAGGGTCGTCTGAACAACTCTGTGGGTGGGGGCCTTAGTTAGAGGACCCCTGGTTTAGAGTTACCCAGTATAAGTAGGCGACATCATAGTAACAACCTAAACTAACCCAATTTGGCAACCCTGTTAATTCATCCTGTACTTTCACCTCTCCTGAGTGCGGGGCAGCAAGATACCTGCCCCAATGGACCCTTAGCTAGGGCGTGTTGGAGTACCTATTGATATATTGGGTGAAATAAAACTACTTTGGAAGTTTAATGGGGCAGGAACCAGATTTCTCAATGATCCATAAAGAGGCAGATGAGCATTTATCTTTAATCTGTCAAATAAAAAAAATTATCAACAGAAACCACTAAGTGCAAAGATGAGGGAGAGTTCTTGTTGCTGATGTTTTGAGATGCAGGAACACTGACAAGTGGAATGAGGGCATGGAGTTGGAAGATCTCAGGGTTAAAAGTAACCTTGATCAGGGTGTCCATCATCTGTTTCTCTGCTACATTCACTTCCCAGTCTAGCAGATACTAGAGATACAGGGCCTCTCACAGTAATGTCTCCCTCGTGTGTCTCCAACATACCTGCACTTCCTGGTTCATGTTCTCCACTAAGCCTATAGACTCCAACCAGGTAACCATGGAGGAGGTTTAAATTCTGGCCTGGTATAATGCTCTCCACACTTGTAAAATGCATGCCTTTGTGTAAGATGTTGACTGATATCTTTTGCTCCCTTCAGCAGATACTTCGTCCTATTATGCTGTAGCTGTAGTGCGCAAGAACTCCAGCGTGACCTGGGGAACACTGATTGGCAGGAAGTCGTGTCATACGGGTTTGGGACGTACAGCAGGCTGGAACATTCCCATGGGTCTCCTTCATGAGGACACCAAAGAGTGTGATTTCTGTGAGTCAGCTCTGGGTTTGGTGGTGAACCTCTCCACACGAGTCTGAAGCTTCACATGCTTATTCATTATCTTTTTTCTTTTATAGCGAAGTACTTCAGTGAAAGCTGCGTGCCAGGTGCAGATCCAGAATCAAATCTGTGTAAACTGTGTAAGGGTGCTGAAGGGATCAGGGGGATTGTAGAAAAATGCAAAGCCAGCACTGCAGAGCGCTATTACGGCTACGCTGGAGCCTTCAGGTACCACTGACATCAATCTACATGGGAATGATTGGAAACACCACCACATCTATCAGTTATTGTTTAAAGGTAGTCTGAAGACAGAACTGACTCATGCTAAATCAATCTGAGAAGACCAAGCAAGGGACAAGGTCCTTCAAAGAGCAAAAATAAATGGATTTTTCACATCAGGAATGAAGTTCCTTGTTATGTCAAAAAGGTTACATCTATTAAACTCTAGAAGTGAAAACTAGGTATCTAGATCCTTTATGGGAATAATAATAATCCTAGTGGATAATCACAGGAACCCAGAGACAAATAACTCTCCAGCAGTCCTCTAGACCAGGGGTCCCCAAACTTTTTTCTGGATCGTACCGATTAATCAACCGATTTAAAATGGATACTGGATAAAAACAAATGTAAAATAGTACTGAACATAAGAATGAAAAAAAAACCAGTACTGAATAATAAGAATGTGCTAAATGAAATAAATATTAATAAATCAATGTACAAATAAAATTAATACATTATAAATAATAAATATAATATAGCGCTCTCCGTGCAGCGCGCAGTCTCACTGGTGTAAAAACAAACAGCATGTGGAGTCTGTGATTCGCCTGTAGGGGTCGCTCTCGTAATGACAGCAGACCGGAAGACGCAGAAATGGAATGGATTTTTATCTGTATGGATTTTTAATTTATTAATAACTAGGGGACAATTTAATTTGAAACCCAAACTTTATTACCAAATACAGATATGATACGAGAAAAACATATATTTACAATAACATTTTTCAAAATATGTTTCTGGTGTTGTTCCGAGGGTCGTTCCACGTGTGGGGCCGTATTCAGCCCAGGGGCCGTAGTTTGGGGACCCCTAGTCTGGAACAAGAAATATTTGATTATAGGTTTTTATTAAAGGTCTTAAAGGTTGATTAAGTGACATTACTGCTGAAATGGAGTTTGAGTGTTTGGTGTCTCACAGGTGTTTGGCTGAAGGTGTCGGTGAAGTGGCCTTCATAAAGCACAGCACTGTAGCTGAAAACACAGATGGTGAGTTAGAACTTAAATAAATTGAAATAAATAAAAAACATCTAAAATTACAACTAAAAACAGTTAGAGTTCAGAGTTAAAACCCTAATATGGATTATTTTCCTTGAGTGCTTCATATCTCTCAGAATGGCATATTGGTCTCCTAAATGGTGTGACAGAAACATTTTAACCTGGAGAGAACATTTCAGATGCAATTCTCATGAAGCCACAGACAATCAGGGCATCTTCTGCATGCTGTGCTTTCTGACAGATGGACAGATAGCACTGTTCTCCACGTTACATGTTCCTGCATGGACTGTAATAAAAACTATATGTTTTATCCATTTATTATTGTAGAATGACACAAAACTAGAGCAGTAATATTTCTCAGCTTCGTATTGGTAATGAATTCCACGTCTGTCTCCAGGCAGTGGACCAGCGTGGGCTAAAACCTACAAATCCACAGACTTTAAACTCATTTGTCCTGGTGGCTCTGCTGAAATCACAAACTATGAGAAGTGTCATTTAGCCAAAGTTCCAGCTCACGCTGTCGTCACTCATCCGGAGAAACGTGATGACGTGGTGTCGTTCCTCAAACAGCAGCAGGTGAATGAAAGAAAAAGCATTGACAGTTAATCCACAGGTGTAACTCACTTACTCACTGAGTTTCTGTGTTGCAGGCCATGTTTGGTCATTCCAGCTCTGGAGACGTGTTTAACATGTTCAAGTCTGAGGGCAGTCAAAATTTACTCTTCAAGGACTCCACTAAATGTCTCCAAGAAGTTCTACCAGGAAAAACCTACAAGGACGTGTTGGGGAAAGAATACATATCAACGATGGACTCCCTGCGCGAGTGTGCGAGCAGCACCACGGGTACGAACGCCAAACAAATACCTCTTTATTAGATGTTCTAAAACGCTTCACGTGGATTAATGCGATACGGCGCCTGGACTTTTGCTTGTCTGGACATAATATACTGTCTTTTAAAAACACCGTCTTCTCACATTAATCTACAGTTAGTGTTTCAGAAAAATGTCCCTTTAACAGTAAATGGAACTGATGATTAATCCGTCACTCTTTACTGTTCCTTTGTTCCTTCAGAACTGGAGAAGGCCTGCACCATCCACTCCTGTCAAAAGAGACTGTAGAAGCTCTCAGACATTGTCTCTGTCCTGCATGTACATGAGAGCATGAAGCCAGATGTAGGCAACGTCCCACAATTTCCTGTTTACAATTAATCTTATCGTTTATGTCATTTAAAAAAAACAACAACAAAAACGTCTTACTTTTACTTTTTTATTTATTTTCACGTCTAAAAGAAAGAGATACGATCAGGAACACAAGCGTTCATAAACATTACCAAACAAATAACACGTTCCCCACCTGAAGGAGATATGACACTTTACACCTTCAATAGAAATATATTTTACATCTGATCAACTGAAGCTGGTGAAGAAATCATTTAAATTAATAACTTGTTATTGGGTTTCTGGTTCAGGAAACGTTCTTACACTCCATTAGCATTCCTGAGGTTCTACATATTAATACCGCAGATCCCACAAATTACTCCTAGCCAAAGGTGACATTTCCTTTCGGATTCTGCTTCCAGCCGTGGGTCAGATGTTTGGTGTGGATGATGGGGCACATAGTTCATGGATTGCTAGAATCCTTGTGGAACACATTGCTGGACACCATCTTGGGTGTGGTTTAAGGACATGTTTCCAGTCCCCCTTTTTAAGTCCATCCAGTCCATTTAAGGGCCATGAGGTCATCACCAGACTGTAATTTTAGCTGGCTGATTTCTCACCTGCCCTCAGTGCCTCTGGCTCCATAATAACACCTTGGAAGGTTGTGGAGGCTGAAGGCACTTTATGGATTTTAAATAGCACAGATGAGAGGAGGACTTCTTGGTCACCTTCCAAAATGTTGTAATTAGTTGGGATCACTGGCATCTCACATCTCCAAGGTACATGGTCTAGATCATCTAATCATCCTTCCCATGCTATTGCATGGCTGTGCATGTTATCCTGGAAGTAAATCAGCAGTTTATCTACCAACCTGCAGCTTGGTCTCCTTCAGCTATTATCAACTTTGTCCAGTAGTGAAAGTGCAGGTGATCACCAAAATTTGCCGAGTTACAGTGGGTGGGTCGTTCACTTTCTGGGTCTTCTCCCTGATCTTCTCCCTGGTACACCAATTCTATCCATTTTAACTACCACGTGAATGGGAACTCCAACAAGCCCCAGTTAAGAGCCCATCAGATCAGGTAGCTTGCTGCCCCATACTTTAGAGGTAAAAGTACAGGATGAGTTGGAGGTTAAAACCAGTTTTTCATGTCCCAGGTTTATACATATTAAGGGCTACAAGTTAATTTTCTTCCAACGGCCATGGTAACAACATTTCTACAGCTTTTAGGTTTCAGCGATCTCCTTCTGCTAGCAAAGGTAGCTTTATTATTCTCCACGCTCCACACTGAGACTGGACTTGATTTGCATTGAAGCAATCCATGGAGACCCTCCTCTCTCTGCCTCTTCAGCAGGATGGAGATTATGTTATGTTATAGTGAAGGGTGTAAAAGGAGAAGTTAAGATACTTCCATGAACCTTGAAGGCTTTTTCCAGAGCAGTCCTTATACAATCCCATTTATAACTAAGCAGTTGAGGGTTATGGGTTTTGCTTGTTGGGATTTTAACTCACATCCTTCTGTTCAGAATTCCAACATCTTAAACACTGTACATGGAATCAGATTCCCAATTACAGATTAATTAATTAATTAATTACCACTCAGAACATCAGGTAGCCATGTAGCCACCCAACCTTCTTCAGCGGCTTTTTCTAATCCTTCACACCAACAAACCATTTCTCCAGTTCATTACTGTGATCTTGTTCTGATTAGCGTCAGTGTTTCCATCTGCCTGATCAAAGAGTCAGTTTATAAATATTAATGAACAGAAACCAATTAAAAAGAAGAAGATGCTAAATTGGAGACGTAGTAAATGTGAGACAGTAGACCAGTAGGACTAGTGTTAGATACAGCAGTTTACTAGTTTATTCTTCTTTTGTTTCTTACATGCTCTGTTTTGTCATGTTTTATGTGCTTGTTGTAATGATGAAATGGTATTTAAATGAATAAAAAAATCATAGAAAGTAAGAAAGAACAGAGTGAAACGTGGTAGTATGCGGTTTGTACTTCACATGTTCCTCACTGGAGATGGATCATCAGAGCAGATATCATGATGGTGTATTCTCATGTCAGCGTTGATGTAGTCGGGTTGGAATGTTCAGCCGAGTTTAGTGAGCGTTCACCTCTGCCATGTTTGCTCTGGTCTCCCATGTGACCCTTATTATAAAGTTATTTTTACTCCGTAATTACAGCCTCGTCATTTCTCGCTGATCCGTGATGTGAAATAAAACGCCACTGTCTCGAATCTGAATTCTTTTGGGATGTGGTTATTTATAATAATTGGTGTTGTGGTGATGAAAATAACATCAGCGCTTCACATCTGGCAGCTCAGTGCTTTTCGGATCGCTCGCTTCACTGTCAGTTTCCAGCAGATTTTAACGATAAAACAGCAGCGTGGGTTTATTTACATTCACACCACATTGAGAAGATACAGGAGTGTGTGGTGTTTGTGAAGAAGCACTTTCTGTTTAAATCTGTTCACTTCAATCCGAATTAAAACCTGAAATGTCTCGATTCACAACTGCATCATATCACAAATTAGACCTTTTCAATATGGCCGACGCGCTGACGTAATGGAATAACGGAACCCCACCCCACCTAACCCGGAAGTGTCCATACAACATCCTTGCCCTGACCCAAAAAAACCGGAAGTACACGTACAGCTTCATTAAGCAGCTTTATTTCATCTCTCACCCGCATTCTGACAAACCCCGCCTCCTTCTCCAGGATTGGCTAGGATTGATGCATGGGGAGAAAACTGATTGGACGGTTTTGTGAAACGAACGCGTTTCTGAGATATTCAAATTATTTTCTAAAAACTTGAAAAAAAAAAGTGTGTTTTAAATAAAAATAATGATAGCACAACAATTTAAAGATTAAATTAAGTATTTAATTGCGGTTTAATTATTTATGTTCACCTTTGTTTCTAATATTGAACATAATCTTTTGGTTTCTGCTCCTTTTTCTTATGCATTTATTATTATATGATGAGAATATGAATTTATTCTTGCTTGTTTGGAATCTGTTTAAATAGTTATTTAGATATTTATTTTAGTTATATTCTGTTTACTATCAATATATAATAATTTCATATTCTATATATAATAATATTTAATATATACTGAACATCTGTTATTTCATTCTGGTATTTCTTTAATATTTAATTCACTTATTTGGGGTGTGTATATTTATAATCTCATATTGATTTATTTTTATTATATATCTTATATTATGGCAAATGTGTGTGTGTGTGTGTGTGTGTGTGTGTGTGTGTGCGCAATACCCTTTTGCTGATTGTATTATTTTTGCCATTTTATTTATATTTAATTCAGATTTTGACATTTACCTTGAGTTAATTTTTACCTGTCAGTATTATGAGAAGAGTCTTTACTGTATTATTATATGATATGATATTAATTCTGATTGATTCTGATATTATTATATTGTATATATATATATATATATATGTGCGCGTCTTAGTAACCATGTTTAGTTTTTTCCTCATAATCAGTTATATTTAATGAATAATATTTAATACATTATTTACAGATTTTTATTAGACCAAATAAACGTTTTTTTCACTCTTCAGTTTATTAAAATGTACAATAAATCCAAGCAGCACGTCATAAATGCTAAAACAATAACAACAACAATAAATAAATAAATAAATAAATAAATAAATAAATAATATTACACATGTAAGAATAAAAAATAAGACATTACAGGGGGATTAAATTCTGAAAACGTTTTTAATGCCTCAAAACATGGAGAACTTTTAATTTGTGTATATAAAACAAAAAAGTGGACATTAATATAATGAAATATCGTAAATATAAAACTGAAATAAAATAAATAGATCAATAAATTTAGATCTTTGATTGTTTTTTTCATTTCCGCCTGATCTCCACCGTCCAATCACAGGAACGTTCGCTCAGCCAATCCTAGCGCTGGAGGGGTGTGGCCTGCCCGAATACGGGTGTGGTTAATAAACAGCCGCGGCCCGGTGCGGTGCGTGTGCGGGACCGAAGGGGAACCGAATGGCTCGTGAGGTCCTCGGTGTTTGATCAGAGCAGCGCGCTTCAGTTTCCCCCGCAATCCGACTCCATCCGCGCCTTCAGCATGGACCTCCAGTCCCGAGGCTCGCTTCGGAGACCCCCGGCGTGTCTGTAGAGACTCCAGAGCGCTGAATTGATCCGTTTCTTGAAGCCACACCGGCGATTTTTTGGCCTTTTTTTTCCTCCTCCTGCAGCGCAGTTCGGGGATTTAAACGGAAAGTGACAGCCGCAGAGTTTCTCTCTCACACACACACACACGTGCACACGCGTGTTAGCGCTGACATTCCTGCGTGCGGATCCTCGAGACTCCTGCGTGTGCTGTCCGTGTGTTTAACGGTGTTGGAGACGGAACCGAGCCGGTTCGGAGCGCGCGCACAGAGACAGAGAGCTGCCAGGACACACCGGTGAGTAACACCACCCCCCCCCCAGACCCAGCCTGTGCTAACAGCTAGCTTATCTTAGCATTCCTCATGAGGGCCGGGGAGGGCCCTGACTTACTGCCCCGTCTCTCACACACACACACACACACACACACCCTCAACACCCCCGGGGTGACCCGGACAGAGCCCACCGCACGGAACCGGAACGGGGGCAGAACCGAGCCGAGCTCCAGCTGCTGCGCTTTGCTTCAGCTGCTGCGGCCCGACTTTCATCTTCTTACTGTTTATTCAGAAAGGAAACGATGCAACATTTATTTTCAGTTTGAAGTTCGGAGGCTGCGCTTTGATCTCAGGTGGCGGTTATTTCAATTTAAATGTATCTTTTTTATTTAAACTGGAATGTCAGCGCGTGAGACGGAGCTCGAGTTCACTCACGAGTTCCATCTCTGCTCACGCGCTGACATTCCGGATCCCAAAGCGAAAATAACTCCAGTCCGCGTTTTGCGTCTCCGACGTCATTGCGTCATCGCGGGTGTCTCCGCCCACTGGCTCGAATCGATGAATGACTGCAACTAAAATTATTGGACATTTTCTATTTTAATGTCAAGAAATGGCGGGTATTCACTTCCGGGGTGGGTCGTGACGTGTACGGAAATGTGAGTAGAAACCAAAACCCGGACTGGACTAGTAACCTTATGTTGAGCTAATCGGTTTTGCTAATCATGGCTAACCGGCATTACTTAAACAAAGCTGTATTTAAATGTACATGATGTACATGATAGTGTTGCTATAAAAGTAATATTATGGCGCTTTGTGTTAGAATTGACGCTAAATGCTAATACGTTGGGCGCACGTGAGGGTTTGCCATTGAGCGCGGCTAATCAGTTAGCATTAACAATTAGCCGGTAGACTCGGGCCGCATCTGTAGGCCGCATCCTCAATTTATTTTGACTTACAAATGAGTCAGATGTTCTCACAGTCAATGTGTGTGAAAGTTCGAGACTGTGTGTGAGTGTGAGAGAGAGATCTTGTGCTCCATCGTTACTGAAGCTGAGTGAAATGTGGAGACAGAAGCGTGTCCCTCTGAGCGCCATATGGTTGCTAAGTGCGAAGTTTCTGTGGTTTAGTCTTAAACGGATGTCTGCTCCCTTCTCATGTGCACTCCGTAGGGCGTAAAAACACCGACTTGTACACTATAACTAGTGCACTTTGTAGCAGTGATGCTGCAGTTTGGATGCGGCTGCGCTCTGATGGAAGATTTCTCTGCGCTTTGTGGCAAATTTGAGCACATTTTTAACTGTACATTTAATTTAATTTATTTTACAAAAAAGTTCCTACATTTTTACTCGATGTTGTTCATTTCCCTCATTTTACACTCTTGCTTATGATCTGTGTTTGAGATTAGACATTTTCTGAGGAGAAAAAAAAATGCCTGTGATTTATTAAAAGTAATTTTTTATTTCGTTTTAAAACATTTTTGTTTTAGGTTTTAATTTCATTTGTAATTTTACAGAGAAATCTTTAGGTTTTTTTTGCTGTTGTTGAGAAAAAGACAGAAACACAATCTTCAACCTGATTTACACCTGACATTAGATTTTTACTGGTATTAGATTAGATTTTTACTGACGTTAGATTAGATTTTTGCGGGTGATGTTACATAAATGTAGTTTGTTCTACATTAAACTTCTTTTTGTGATGTAGGAACTACAGACGTTTAAATGCAGACTCAACATTTGAGTGAAAATAAAATTTCTATGTTCTGTAGTTTAGAGTTTATATTCTAGATCAAATTTGACCAAATGGTTGTGAAAAGTACGATTTTCTAGAACCCACACTTTTTATATATATATATATATATATATATATATATATATATATATATATATATATATATATATATATATATATATATATACATACATATACATACACACACACAATTTCTATGAATGTAATGTGTCTTTTTAAATGAAAAGGTTTTAAGAATTCTAGATAAAAATTGTAAAGTAGGAACTACAAAATCTAGATAAATTCTGTACTTCATCGAGGTCCTAGCTACTAGATGGATTCGATCTACATTTTCGGTTTTGTGTTCACACACGTAATTCTAATTAAATACTATATGTTGGTTTTATTTTTACTTTGAAACTTAAAATATCTGTGAAGTATAATTTTCCCAAGTGGGTATCGGAGTGTGTGTGTGTGTGTGTGTGTGTGTGTGAGATGGTGTGGTTTATCCCGTTATCAGTTCACACAGTAAACCCCACCCTCATGACTCCTGTCTCACACACACACTTGTCCTCATTTCCCTTTATTGTTGTAAAATATGATAAAATTATCAGTTTATTTCTTCTAATTGGTTTATTTTTCTCCTCCCTACAGTACAGATTAAGTGAACACTACATCGGGACGCTACTGAGTGTCCAACGAAAGAGCTTAACATCACAGATTCACAGGTACACGACCCAGACGTCCTTTCTTTATTATAATCTTTAAATCTTATAAAACAATCTTATAGATCCTGTATCTAAATGTACAAACTGATTTCTAGCTTCTGTAATGTATCCAGTGTCCCCTCTTTATTTTATTTAGTTTCTGGATTTTATTTTTCCCAGGTTTCTAGATACCAGATCTAATATTTTGTTTCTAGAGCCTTTTGCTGAATGTATGCGCCTCCAGCATTATTTAATTTCTAGTTTCTCTAATTGATCATTTTTCTACACGTCCCATGTAATTTACTCTGGTTTCTTTTTTTTCTTTTTGTATTTGAGATCAATTTCATTTTTTTTATCTACAGTTCACTTCATTTTTGTTACTACTTAGTTTTTAGTCTTAATCTGTCTTAAAAAAAAATAAAATTTCTAGATACTGTATCTAAATGTTTGTACTTCCCACCGCATTAAGTAATTAATTTCTTGATTCTGTAGTACATCTGCTTTCTGGATAAAGTAAATGAACCTGGTTTTGATTTCATTTTAGTTCAATTTAGTTACATTTTTTCCATCTAGTTTTTAGATTCTTTATTTCTAGAGTGATAAATCTAAACTTTATCTAGTTTTTAGATTCTCTATCAAAGTTTAATTTCTACGTTGCAAAACAAACTTGTTCTGTAATTCATCTGCTTTCTAGATACTACGTCATTTCATTCATTAGTGGGTTTTTTTTGTTGTTGTTGCTAATATCTAGATTTTTAAACCAATATCTGGTTTAAATTTTAACCAAAGTTTTGTTTTAAATCATGTGCTACAATCGTGTGTGTGGGTGTGGGTGTGGGTGTGGGTGTGGGTGTGGGTGTGGGTGTGTGGGTGTGGGTGTGTGGGTGTGTGGGTGTGTGGGTGTGGGTGGGTATCGTTGGTAACTTCATGTACTGAAATTGTCCTCCTGTAGACACCAGTGTGTCAGTGGGATAAAGATTTTGCTGACTCAGCGTCTAATGCAAAAAGAAAAGGAAAAAAAGATAAAGAAAAGTCATTTTTGAGTGAAATGTTGTTGTATTACATTGATGGTATTATTGTTGTTGTTGTTGTGTCCAGTTTGGTAGGCAGGTTCGAGACCCTCCTCATGCAGAGCCACGGGAAATGAATAAACCGCCTCAGCCTATCACAGGACCGCCCTCTGTCCCTCACCCCGCCCCCTCACCAGGACTGACGCCGGTGAGGACCAATCATATTACAGTACAGTAAAAGTAGGCGTGTTCACAAGACAGTTTGCTACTGATGCTCATCATTTATAATTGTTTAATTATCATAATTTAAAATAAAACATTTATAATTTTTGGTCACATGATGTTTTGCGATCAGTTCCTCATCCCAGAGACCGACACCAATTAAATATGCTAGCTTTACCTAGCTTCTTGTAACCATGGTAACAGTTCCTGGTTGGGGGGGGTGGGCATTTTTGTGACAAGATGGTCGGATATATTCCTACATGGTGCTGTTGGATGTAAAGTGCATCTGCTGACCTTTGACCTTTCTTCCCTCTCCTGAAGACTGTTTACCCCCCTGGTCAGGCCGCCTCTGTAGTTTTTGCCACTCAGCCTCCACTAATGAACTCTGCACCCCAACCCAGACAGGTATCAACATTTATTCCTTTATTATTCTCATTTTACATCGCCCTTTTTACCATTAATAATTAAAAGATTTGTGAATTTAATTAGAAACTAATGAAGACTTGAACATTATTTTTATTTTTACAAATGTGGTTATTTACATGTCAATGTTAATTTTATTTTTATTAAATATACATTACATTTTAAATACAAATTTCTAAGTTTTAAGTAAGGTTTTGTTCATTTTAATTATATTAATTTTTAAATCATATCCGATATTTTTGTTAATTATGCGAGGGGAAACACTTTTTAATCTTTATTTTTTATATTTAAAAAAAATCTAGAAAACCTTTTGATTTAATGAAAATTGACAGTTTAAATGTTTTCATTTGACAATTATATTCTAATGTGATGCCACACACACACACACACACTCTAATAAGCTCTGCTATTGTGATCGAAGCTAAGCTAACTTTCTGCTCTAACTTCTGCTTCATGTCCGTGAGAGACACGTGTCACGTGAGCGAATGAACTCGTCCTTCTTCCAGTAACGGCGGTTTTATTAAACACACTGATCTTCTTCCTCTCAGAAATAAACTAACTGTTAATCAGAGGCAGGTATTGAAGGGTTTCCATGTTTCCGACTCTGAAAGCCGGAGCGACAGATTTGGAATTTAAAAACGAACATGTCGTAATTCTGCTGTAAATATAATCCTAATAAATCATTTCTAATGAAACATTCCAGGTTTAAATCCAATTCCAGAGTTCCGCACTGATCTTGGATCCAATCCACCAGGTGTCCTGCTATCGGTACGGTTCTGGTACCTGGTGTGTGGCGGGTCTAATCAGGGTCATGGACTAATAAACAACTTTTTATTTAAACCAATTAAGAAAGAGACTAAGTTAATTAAATCATCTTTAATGTGAAACTGTCTTTATTCTGTTACTGGAACGCAGGAATTCGAGTCTCCTTTGCTTCTACCCTTTTGTCTTGACCTTTGACCTCTTTTTCTCTCTCTTCTCCCACCCCCTCCCCCCCACTGCTGTCCTCCAGTTTGCACCAGGGCCTCGTGCTTTACATCAACAGGTACTAACATGATTTAGTGACACACACACACACACACACACACACACACACACACACACACTCCACATCTCTCTGAAATGTATTTATTATATGCTACAAAAAAACTTTACTGAATGAGAATTTTTAGAATCTTTTTTTTTTTTTTTTTCTTTCTGGAAAGAAATGATTAAAATTCTATTAAACCCAAAACAAGAATTTTTAAAAGTCAATTCTAAGAAGTTTGTCTGAAATCTCCAGGACGTGACTGATGACCAGAAATGCGTTTGTTCATCTAAAACACGTTTCCTGGACACGCCGAGACGGCGCCTTTTTGTCCGCGTGACTTTCGGGTTGATTGATTCTGGATCTCGACCCAGACGCCGTTCAGACTGTAGTTAACTGATTAATTGGATCCTTTAGTTAGTAATTTATTGATCATTTTTTAGGTTAATAAACGTGTGTGTGTGTGTGTGTGTGTGTGTGTGTGTGTGTGTGTGTGTGTGTGTGTGTGTGTGTGTGTGTGTGACACGTCATTTTACATCTTGCATTCAATCTGAATCTTTTAATTCTTTAATAATTAATCATTTCCTTTTAAACTTGAGTTAAATAAAGGGGGCATGTTCTAAAGTAATCTTTGTGCATTTTATTTAAAATGCACAATTAAATGAATTAATTTATTTAATGTTTGCATATATTTTAAAAGATGAAAAATTCGGGGCTGTTACTTAAAAAATATTTTGACAGGATTGTAAAATAAATAAATAAATAAAAATAGAATTGATCTCGAAGGAAAGTCCTGTTTTTGTGGGTCAAATTCTAAAAACGTCATGAAGTCGTGAGTTGTGTAATTTTAAAAATCTAAAAAAGAAAAGCTAAATCCAGGTTTTTTTCTTGCTTTATTGTTCATGTGCATCTGCTTGATTATCCGCTGCTGCTAACAGCTCTGTGATTAACGCTGCTCCGTGTTGTCCTCCTTTTCTCTCGCTCTGATCTGATCTGATCTCTGTCTTCTGCTGTGTGGTTTGCGGATGAAGGGTGGATTCAGGTCTCTGCAGGTAAAAGAAAAAAAGGAAAAATGCCTCTATTTCCTCTTCCTCCTTCACTTCTTTCTCTTTGCTTTTGTTCCTTGACGCTGGGCGCTTGCTGTGTGCATGCAGTAGAAACCCGTAATTGTTGAAGCCCAGAACAGCATGCTCCAGGAAAATCATCATCATCATCATCATCATTCAAAAAAAACTTGCGTGTATTTAATTATTTATTTGTGTAGGGCGGATTAAAAAGTCAAAAAATTAAATTTCTTGCATGTCAGGGCTTCTAGACGCGACAAAGATGCATTTTTATTTTTCCAATTAAAAACTTTTAATCCAACGTACAAGAACTTAATTTTTCTTTTCTTGACATTTCAGATATTTTACTTTTTGTGTTTATATACTTGAATAATTTTAATTCATTGCATAATGTGACTAATGTAAAAACTCAATGAATTTTAGCTGAACTCTGAATGATCAATATTAAACATGTGTTTCTGATATTCATCCTTTTTATTTTTCACATTCTGCTCATTTATTTCTTTCAGACCCAAATTTTTTGTTTAACTTTTTATATATTTTTTTTTTTTTTTTCTTTCCCAGGCTTGTTACTGTATTTCTCCAAACAATTCCATTTTCTTTATTGACCTTTTCCCAGTTCAGGTCCCAAAAGTTCCTAAGACTTTAAATGGTATAAGGCTGACTCTCTCTCTCTCTCTCTCTCTCTCTCTCTCTCTCTCTCTCTCTCTCTCTCTCTCTCTCTCTCTCTCTCTCTCTCTCACTCACTCATAGTCGTATTACCCCCGGGGCAGTTTGCAGAATAACGCCCCACGGGTGGCGACCAGTAACCCGTCTCGCCCTGTCCCGCCCCCTCACGTCTACCCCTCGTCCTCACAGATGGTAATGATCCCCCAGCAGCAGATCCCATTCCCACCCAACTCTCAAGGCCACGCCTACTTTATCCAGTCTGGGCAGGTAAGACATACATCTGCATAACGCACATTTACCTCGTGGTCCTAGTGCCACTGTGTTTCACGTGATACCTGCAAACGTGTGTCTTGACCACTTGCTGGATTGATTGATTGATTGGTTGTTTTTCCGTGTCGCAGTACCGTGCACCTTACGTTCACCAGACACAGCAGTATTCTGTGGCCAGCGCCCCGGCCGGCTTTTATACCGGAGCAAACGCAGACTACAGCTCCACGTATGGTAAGAAGCTCTTAGACTCCGCCCCTTTACCTTCGCTCCACTTATCTAAACAGTGCCATCTAGCTAACCAACGCCGCCCCTGCGCTCTTCCTCTCTCTCCCATTTATTTCTTCCTCTCCGTCTTGTCTGACTGTTGCAGGTTCTCTATCCGCCGGTTGTGCTGTTGAAATTTTTTAATATTGTCATTCACTTTCTTACTCTCTTTCTTTTTCTCTCTCTCCTATTCTCTCTCTCTCCCTCCTATTATTTCTCCTATACACTCTCTCTTTCTCTCTCTCTCTCTCTCTCTCTCTCTCTCTCTCTCTCTCTCTCTCCTATTCTTTCTCGCCTTTCCGCTCTGGGCGGAGTTCAGAGGCCGCTCTGGGAGCGAGGGAGAGGCGGGGGGGTGGGGGGAGAGGCGCGGTTCGAGAGAACAGCCGTCTCTCTCATCACGCCGTTCCTCTCACCTCCCACCGCTACTCCGGTGAGTGTGGAACGCAACGCAGGGCTGATTGGGTTTTTATTATTTATATTTATTTATTTATTTAATACTCACAGCATGGACACAACCTTAAACTACCGAAAAACGTTCTGGACGCATTCAAACCCCCTGCTGTCTGACTCCCATAAGACACATGAGGCTGCACACTCTTAATAAATTAGTTCATTAACATGTGAATAAATATACATTATTTATTTTCCAAAAATTTACATTTTAAAATATTTTTTTAATTGGCTAATTGGTTTTACTGCCCCCTGCTGCCTGTGAGATGAACTGCAAGAGTTGTGGGCCCAGGCCTGAAAACAATTTGCTGTAATTATGCAATAATTATTATTTTTAAACATTGCTGTGCCTCATGAGTCATTGTTTGGAGTCGTAGCTCTTATTTATTTGTTTTGCATGTTCTTTATGTACTTATGATTCCTGTAGCCAGTTGCACCGACACTATTGATCCATCAGACAAAAATGTACTGTTCTGGATTGTGATTGGTCAGAATTAAAGGTGTTGAATAACTGTTTATAATGGCAGCTCAGGCAGTAGTGCAGATTTATATTAATATATTTATTTATTTTAATCCTTGGAGGTTTTTTGGAAGGTCTTGTTTATGGAGTCTTAACGTATGTCTTCCAATGTTCCAGATAAAACATTTTCAGGATGAAGGGAGTTTTTGAGTTTTCTCTGTTAGCTTTTTGTCTTAATAAACAGACTGGTGAGGAAAGGAGCATTTATAGCTGCTATAACATTATGCTGTAAGAAACAGGAACTAATTATTGAATGTTCTGTCGCTTGATGTACTGTTTCAGATTCATTGGTACAACTGGCTACACTTTCATTTTTTTTACCCTCTAATTTATGTTTATTTGTTTTTCATGAATTTAATTGTTCAGACTCGCCACTTGCATGTGGTTGAATCCATGATGCAGGTGGAAGTAAACTTTTATTTATTTTTTTTCCCCCCTCAAATTTAGAATTTTGAAATGAGTGAGCAACCCTGCATTGTGGACTTGGATTGAACCTGACGCCTCCGTAAATTACCTTTTAATGAAAATATGATCATGTTGTGTACATTTTCTTCTCTTCTCTCCAGCTGGAGCGTATTATCCTGCTCAAGCTCAGTACCAATCTTCTGTGCCCACCGCGCAAGTCATGATGAACCCCGCCCAGCAGCAACAGGCCCCGCCCCCTCCACAGCAAGCCCCGCCCCCACAACACAAACGGGAGCGCAAACAGGTGACGAATAAAAGTTTAGACTCAAAGATGATTGTTTTACCGAGAGATTGTGGGGAAAAAAAAACGGAAAATGAGAATAAATGATCAAAATGGAAATTAATTCAAATTAAATTAATGGGAATTTTCTTGTTTCTTAAAGCTTCATGCTTTAATTCCCGTAATAATAATAATTTTGGGTTATTTATGGTGCTCCAGATTAGAATACGAGACCCCAACCAGGGAGGACGTGACATCACTGAGGAGATCATGTCTGGAGGAAGGAGCACATCTACGCCCACGCCTCCTCATGTAAGCTTTAAAGATGTAGATTTTATTCGAAGACACCGACCACGAAACGCTAACGGTGTTTAATACGGCGGAGCTTTAAATAATAAAATAAATTCAATTTAGAATATAAAACAGCTGCCTGGTTTGAGGGTCACCACCATCAGGTTTCAGATTTTAATAGTCTTATCCAGGCCATTTTTGCAGCATGTTTCCGAAATGTTGTAGAAGGTGAGATAATTCTCGTCTCTCGTTCTCTCTCAGTCTGTGGAGGTCGGGGGTTTGGTCCAGACGAACGGTGAAAACGCGACCCCTGCAGTCGCTGCTCCGGCGGTCCGACTCGGTAATCGCACCTTTCATTTGAATAATTTGTAATCACTTTAATCCAGGTCTTTTAACGCGATCTCCTTGTGCGTTGTTCAGACGATGGTGGGACGTCCTCGAGTCCTGCAGCTCCGTCCTCGACTCCTCCTCCTTCTCTTCCTCCTCCTTCTTCAGACCCCTCCCCCGAGCCGAAGCCCGTCCAGGAAGTCCTCGTTGCTCCGGCACTCCCTGTTCCTCCAGAACAAACCGAAGATGTGGTTTCAGAGCCGTCCCCGTCCTCGTCTCCCACCCCTACCGCGCTCCTCACAGAGCCCACGACGGCCGACATCACAGACGCCCCTGTGCCTCCTCCTGAAACCACTCCTCAAGATGAAGAGGTGGAGGAGCTGAACGGCGCCGCCCCAGCCGAACAGGAGTGCCCTCGCGCAGACAGCACCGAGCCGGAAAAGGAAACCGAGTCGTGCGTCGAAACGCCGCTCCCTGACGCGCCCTGCAACGCTGCACCTGCTGAAGAGGACACGCCCCCTGTAGCTCCGGCGGCCAATGGCGAGACGGAGTGCCGCGAGGTCACGCCGACACCAGCGCCTGAAGACGTGCCCGTGTCTGAGCTCGAGAGCATCCCGGTGTCAAACGGTCTTCCTCAGGAGTCCACAGAGCTGCAAGACGAGCAACTCGAGGCAGAACCGGAGCCGGCAGCCGAACCCGAGGTGATCAAGGTCCAGGAACATGATGCAAAAACATCTGCTTCTGCAGATGAGGAGGAGGACGAGGGCGGAGTGGAGGAGGAGCCCGCTCCGGTCGAGGAGACGACTATGCAAGGTGAGCAGACGTGTTTTTATTTTTAAATCATGAATTTTTAGATATTAAATGTTTGAAATAAAATGCAGACGTAAACGTTTTGTTCTTCAGTAGTAACTTATACAGCAATGTTTAAACTTCTCATTTCTCAGAGTCTGGTGTTGCTCAGGAAACACGTTTCTGTGTAGGTTTTGATTATTTATTTTATTTTTTCAGCTGTTCTGTCCATGCCAAGGAAGAAGAAGCTGAAGAAAAGCGATCTGAATAATAAAGTGGTTGGAGACATGTTGGACGCCTATAAAGAGGTTTGGACTTCTAGTCTTTTGTTTATTATTGGTAAAAGATGCAGTGGTGTGGTTTTGATGGAGATGAAAATAAACAGCCACTGTGATAAACCTGAGGATCCTGTTTCTAACCTGATCTCCAGCCAACATCACCTGGTCAGCCTGGTTCCTGTTGTTTACCTGGTCTCCACCAGGTCTCAGTTCCTCCTCAGGCCTTCCCATGGTCCTGGTTTCTAACTTGTTCTCCACCCGCAGGGTTCCTGTTTCTCGCCACTACCATCAGGTCCTACATGAATGTCATGTTCTGCTTTGTGCCCCCTTCATTTCATAAAATCTCTAGTTAATTAATATAGAAAATGAAACTAAAATTAAGTGGAATATAAATTGGACACTAATCAGTGTGTTTTTCTGATTAACTACAAAAATGCCAAAAACTGGTCGAGATCTTTTCTGCCCCGTCTCTCACTGGTCCTGATTCTAGTCTGCTCCTGATCTAGTAAAGCTTTTATACGTTCTTTAATTAGAATACATCATCGGTTCCGCCTCTTAACGAGCGCAGTGTTAAAGTTTACGGTTCTTTACCGTGAGGGATGAACTGGAGAAGCAGTAACTGGACGTAGTTGCTGATGTTTTACAGGATTGTGGAATATTTTTTATTTTTTTTTTTGTAATCAAATTTTTTTTTTTTTCAGCCCGAGGAGAAGGAACTTGCTCCCGAGCCGGCTGCCGTCGAGGCCCCGCCCTCTGAGCCCTGCCCCGCCCCATCTCCTCCCTCTGAGGAGACTGAGGAGACGTGGGAGGAAAAAGAGGACAAAATGGACACTGAGAACACTGAGCCTGGGATTGAGAAAGCAGTGGAGCAGAAATATCAGTATAAAGAGGGTGAGGGACGAACAGGTCACTGTCCACATGTATTTTTAGATGTTTATTACACGTTGGGTTCAGTGATCATCTGATCATCTATGTCTGATTCAGCTGCAGGGTTTTATGTGTCTGTTTAACGTGATTGATTTCCCCCCCACACGTGTGCTGTTTTTAGAGCACTGGAAGCCCATTAATCCGGAGGAGAAGAAGAGCTACGATCGGGAATTCCTGCTGCGCTTCCAGTTCATCAGCGCCAGCATGAACAAACCTGAGGGTCTCCCTCACATCACAGACGTGGTTCTGGAGAAGGTAAACGCCACATTTACGCCACCATGTTAATGACTGAAGCTTCTGTAGCACAGACGTGACGTAATGAAGAGAAAAATAATCCACTTCCTTCTCTTTTGTCCCTGTTTGATTGTCAGGCTAATAAAACGCCGCTGCGGCCGTTGGACCCGAGCCGCCTGATGAACTGCGGGCCCGATTTTACACCTTCCTTCGCTAATCTGGGCCGAGCGCCACTTTTAGGAGGACGAGGACCTGTAAGTCTTACAAAAGAAAACGAGTAATGACTTTTTTTTTGTCATAAATCAGTTGGAACTGAACTGCTCCGACTTCATCACTTGTGTTTCGTTCGTGACGCTGGTGTGATTTGTACTCTTGTGTTTAGGTTTAAATTTTATCGTAAATTAATTTGATTATTGAATCCCCCCTCCAGCCACCAGGGCCGCGCCGCTCTCAGCAGGGTCAGCGTAAAGAGCCACGCAAGATCATCGCCAGCATGTCGCTGAACGACGACGTGCAGCTGAACAAGGCGGAGAAAGCCTGGAAGCCCACGGTGAAGAAGAGTCGCGCCGAAGAGGAAGACTCCGACACTCTGAAGACCCAGGACCTGTTCCGCAGAGTGCGCAGCATCCTGAACAAACTCACGCCGCAGATGTTCCAGCAGCTCATGAAGCAGGTCACTGAGCTGACCATCGACACCGAGGAGAGACTCAAAGGGGTCATCGACCTCATATTCGAAAAAGCCATTTCTGAACCCAGCTTTTCAGTCGCGTACGCCAACATGTGCCGCTGCCTTATGGGGGTGAGAGATTAACGTTTTTATATATTTATACCACAGCATATCAAATTAACACACACTTTTATTTCTTCTAGATTTGCAAAACCAAATGTCACACTCAGGATGTGATCACCTTAATGTCACAGAGTTTAGTGTTTCTAGATATAAAGACATTTAAATGTATATCTTAAACACTGCACCCATGTGGATTCTCCGAGCTCAGACTTTTCTTTAATATTTACATTAAATGAGAGCTTGAGACACATCCATCATTACATAAAACATCTGCGTGATTTTTTTTTTTTTAATATATATATTTGGAAGTGTATATTTTAAATTAAGTGCAATTACTAAGTGTAGTAGCTTCAGGACACCACAAGGGGGAGACAGAACGTAGAGCGTAAAGCCGACTTGACTGGATAATTTATCACGCTTCTGACGCGTAATACAGCACCATCTAGTGGCTATTCCTGGTGTTGTGTGGGCGCGTTGTTTAAGGGTTTTTTTTTTTACGTTCCTGTACACCAGAGCTTCAGTAGCTACAGATTATATTTTGAAAAATATAAATAGTTTGTAGATGTTTAAGGTTTAATGTTCTCGGGTTTCTTGCTCCTGAGGTTTGTTAGGTCTGGGACACGCCCACAATGGATTGATGATTTTGTGTGGGGCTCAGATTAACACTGATGTGATCATGAAAGATGTTACTGTGAAGTGAAATAAGACGACCTAGGATTAATCTTTACGTATGTGTGTGTGTTTTCGCTTATCCAGCTGAAAGTCCCCACCACAGACAAACCGGGAGCCACTGTGAATTTCCGCAAACTGCTGCTGAATCGCTGCCAAAAAGAATTTGAGAAGGACAAGGACGATGATGAGATCTTCGAGCAGAAGCAGAAGGAGCTGGATGCTGCCAAGGAGGTGCTGCACACTCGACATTTCTCTCACATACACTTAAGAACTGATCAAATGAGTTTCATTCATTCAAGACAAAATGTAGATTTATAAGTGTAAAAAGTCTGCCAGTGCGTTTTATTTATTTATTTATTTATTTATTTATTTTCTCTCTGTGTAGAATACAGAGCTCCATTTCGTTATGCGTCTAAAAAATGTACTTTCTGTTCGTATATGAAAGAATTCTGATTGTAATAAACTGCGCTTTTCCCGCAGGATGAAGTTAATAAGCGGTTGAAAGAAGAGCTGGTGGAAGCGAAGGATCAGGCTCGCCGCCGTTCCCTCGGGAACATCAAGTTCATCGGAGAGCTGTTTAAGCTGAAGATGCTGACGGAGCCGATCATGCACGACTGCATCGTCAAGCTGCTGAAGAACCACGACGAGGAGAGTCTCGAGTGTCTCTGCAGGCTTCTGTCCACCATCGGCAAGGACCTGGACTTCGAGAAGGCTAAGGTATAACACGCGCGCACACACACACACCTTAAGGATCTTCAGTCATGTTCCTGTAAAGGTTCTTACACTTCTATTTAATTTGGTGTGTGTGTGTGTGTGTGTGTGTGTGTGTCGTAGCCCCGTATGGACCAGTACTTCCACCAAATGGAGAAGATAATAAAGGAGAGAAAAACGTCATCGAGGATCCGCTTCATGCTGCAGGACGTGTTGGACCTGAGAAGAGTAAAGAACTTTACGTTGTTTTCTGAACACATTACAGAATGTTTGAGTAGTGCGTCTGAATTAACGAGTTAAAGACACGCAAATCATTAACGCCACTGGTTTTACTGACGTGTGATTAACGTGCGTTTCTGTTTGATCTTTAAATATAAATCAATAAATATAAAGGAGGTGAAATTACCGGATCAGAACCGGGTCAGATCCTGATCTGTGACTGGTGGAAGTTTGTTGTTGTTCTATTGGGACGTTGACGTTCCTGCGTCTGATCCTCCTCGACCTTACAGAATAACTGGGTTCCACGCCGAGGTGATCAGGGCCCCAAAACCATCGACCAGATCCACAAAGAGGCGGAGCTGGAGGAACACCGGGAGCAGATTAAAGTGCAGCAGCAGCTCCTGTCCAAGAAAGACACTGGTCGAGGAAGAGGAGGAGGAGGAGGTGGTGGTGGTGGAGGAGGAGGAAGTGGAGGAGGAGGAGGGGGAAGAATGAACCAGCCTCAGGACGAGGGCTGGAACACGGTACCGATCAGCAAGAACCGGCCCATCGACACATCCCGCCTCAGCAAGATCACCAAGGTACTGAACCTTCTCCAGAAGCATGTGAGAAGTGGAGTTTTGTGAAAGTTGAAGTTGAGGGTGATCCTTCAGGTTTAGTGTAAGAAGCTGAAAAGCCCAAAATAACGACTCGTGTTTATTGATAAACAAACAAATGTGTAACACTTTCAGCCTGGAGCTTTGGATTTCAACAATCAGCTTCTTGCCCCTGGAGGAAAGGGATCATGGGGCAGTTGGGGGAAAGGGAGCAGCGGTGGATCTGGATCCAAAACCAGCACTGAACAGGGTATTTATAAGTCCTTCATCTCTTTAATTTAAGAGTTAAATGAATTTTGTTTGTACCTTCTGAACCTGAACACGTGATCATCTGCACAGCTTCTCAACTCAAAACCTCGTTCTGACTGATTTATTCCTCTGATTAAACAGACGCAGGACGACCGGCTACGAGCACGCTGAACCGTTTCTCTGCTCTTCAGCAGTCAGGACCTTCATCCACATCGTCCTCATCTTCACTGGACTCCGAGCGCAGAGTTCCTCAAAGGCAAGTGTACAACGTCTGCACCGTTTCCTCATCTTTCATCAGATCTCAGAACACTTCGTGATTTTCTCCATTGTGTGTGTTTTGGGGTGAACAGGAGCAGCTCGAGTCGAGACCGCAGCGAGAGGGACCGCTTCGATCGTTTGGACCGGCGGGACAGCCGCGAGGACCGAGACCGAGGTCTGGATAAGACTCGAGTCCCCGTCACTAAACGCAGCTTCAGCAGGGAGAGCGCGGACCGGTCCCGGGCCGCAGACGTGCGCCGCGTCGCTAGCATGACTGACGAGCGGGAACGCGGTAGCCGAGACAGAACCGCCAGCCGAGAGACAGCGGGTAAGGACACGGGGTTACTGCTACTGTTTATTACCGAATATCCATAATCAATAAAATCTCATTATATCTGAGGACTACAGTTCAGTCTTCAACCACTTGGGGGCGTGCTTTATAAAATAAATAATTCTCACAGCACCACTAATTATATTTAAATTAGGTTAGTTTTGTATTAATTTAGATAGAAATTCTGTAAAAAAATTATAATTATATAAATATTTATTTAATGTATCTAAATAATTATTTAATATTCATTTGAATGAAAAATAAATCAGGGTGGATATAATGCATGTCTTTATTTTTTACTATTTTTATACTTTTCGGGTTTTTTTTTTTATTTTCATACTTTTACTTTACTTTTCTTTTATGCTGGACTTTAATTCTGATTGTTTCTGAATCACGGACCGGGTGTTGAGTACATTCTGCTGCACGTTGTACAGTTGCACGTCTGTGTTTGTGAATGATGACGTAGTGTATATTGTGTTTATCAGTAAAACGTGAGTCGGCTCCGACGCCGCCGCCCGCTCCGAGTAAACCCACCCTGAGTGAGGAGGAAGTGGAGAAGAAATCTACTGCCATCGTCGAGGAGTATCTCCACATCAATGACCTGAAGGTATCTACTGCAGCTTTTACATTTTACACAGCGCTGGATTTAAACGGAGACGTGTGACGAGATGTAGCGCTCTCTCATATCTCCTGCCTTTCCTCTACCTTCCTGTAGGAGGCAGTACAGTGTGTACAGGAGCTGAACAGCACGTCTGTGCTCTTCGTGTTCGTGCGTAACGCCGTGGAGTCGACCCTCGAGCGCAGCACCATCGCCCGTGAGCACATGGGCCTCCTGCTGCACAAACTGATCAGCGCTGCAATCTTACCTCCGGAGCAGTACTACAAAGGGTGAGGGTTCATCACGCACGTTCAGAGTTCCTCCATGTTGCTTCATGTAGATGTTTTGCAGTAGATGTCTTTCTCTGTGGATAATTATGACGTGTACCGGGTGTGTAGGTCACTGATGGAGGCTGGTTTGGATTGAGGAACTGCTTTTGTGCTCGTTAAGTAGATCAGACATGTCTCGGATGCATTACGAGCGAGAGTTCTGAGAATCAGATTATAAACGTTCCTGAGAGAGAGAGAGACACACACACACACACACACACACACACACACACACACACACACACGCTTCCTCCCTGAATGCTGATCCTCATAAACTCGTGACTCGCTGACGGGTTAATTACAGCCCTCACGTCCCGTAATCACTGTGTATTAATCCCACCTCGTTAACACTCGTTAGAGTACACCTGAGTGTTTATACACACACACACACACACACACACACACACACACACACACACACACACACACACGTGTTTATCCTGTTTCCAGTACAGAACCTTTTTTTTTTTTTTTTTTTTTATGGGATGAAAAGAAAAATGAATTTATTGCGAGACACAAAATGAAGGGATCAAAACGTCCACAGTGCAGATTTACAGATTTGACCTGCACCCTTTATGAAATTGTCTGTGGTTTCAGGCTTCAGGAGATTCTGGAGGTGGCTGATGACATGGCCATCGACATCCCCCACATCTGGCTGTACCTGGCGGAAATCATCACACCTGTAGTGCGTGACGGAGGAATCCCAATGGGGCCGCTCTTTAGGTGAGCGTCTTTATTTCACACGCGAACTTCTGCTGGACGACACGTCAGACTCGAAACCCGGCGTCCTGATCTGCGTATCAAATCAGACCTGATCAATCAAATCCAGAACTCTGGAACTCCATTCGGGATGTTTACGTTTCCAACACTCAGGTTACAGAAGTGTGTGTGTGTGATTTTTGTTTGTTGCTGCTGACCACAGAACACACGGTCATGCGTACAAAAACACACAACGTGGCTGAGAGACGTGTCGTGTGTAGTGGAACATTTTTAATCACATTCACAAGGACACAAGATTTAGATGTTTGTTTCTTTAGTCCTCATTCACATCGTGTGTGTGTGTGTGTGTGTGTACAGAGAGGTGGTCAAGCCGTTGCTGCCAATAGGAAAAGCTGCAGTGCTGCTGGTTCACATCATCAACCTGCTCTGTAAAGGCCTGGTACGTCTCTCTCTCTCTCTTGTGCTCTCTCTCTCTCTCTCTCTCTCTCTCTCTCTCTCTCTCTCTCTCTCTCTCTCTCATTCTCTCTCTCTTGTGCTCTCTCTCTCTCTCTCTCTCTCTCTCTCTCTCTCTCCCTTTATCCATCTAGCTTTCTGTTTCTCTCTGATGATTAGAGATGATGACTGAACGTTTTGAACACTTACTGGTTAATATTAATAAATATATATAATAATGTTGTAAATTTAAAATAAAACGCGTCTTACCGCGTTCTTCTCAGCGCTGCACGTGTGTATGATAAGGCCACGTGCGAGGCGTCTGAACGTCCAGGCGTTAATATCTTATCTTTTTGATACTGTTTGCAGAGTAACAAAAAAGTGGGCACTTTGTGGACGGAGGCCGGACTCAACTGGAAGGACTTCCTGCCCGAGGATGAGGACGTCAACAAATTTGTGACAGAACAGGTAACGTGGGTTTTTTTTTTTTTTTTTTTTTTTTCCCCCCTGTTTCACCTTATTGCTTTTTTTTTTTTTCTGTCTGGACATTGACCTGATTTGTGTTTGTAGAAAATGGAGTTTACGCTGGGGGAGGAATCTGAGAAGCCGAGTAAGAAAGAGCTGAGCGCAGAGGAGCTGAGCAAGAGCCTCGAGCGACTGATTCAGGACAAAGCCGACAACCAGAGAATCCATGACTGGGTGGAGGTAAACCCTGAGTGCAGGCTGTGTCTCAATCGCATTAAAGAATTAACGATAGCGATCGACCCATTCATCGATAGTTGATTGCTCACGGTTATGTCTGATGCTAGCACAGCTGAGAAGGTCTGCTTTCTTTACGAGAGCGGCCTCTAGAGGTGAATCTCTGATGCTGCGTGCTGCACAGAGAAGCACTATTACCACTGTTACTGTGACCCTCTAACTGAAACACGGCACTTTGAGCATCTGTACATGATGATGACTGGTGCTGCTTTCTGCTGGTGTGATGACTAAAATGAGTGCACAGAGAAATTGTGGTGTTTGGAAAAAGTGCTAAACAGTTGATCAGAATGTGAGAAAAGAATTGTGTTGTTTGTACAGGCGAATCTGGATGAGCAGCAGATGACCTCCAGCTCATTCATCCGAGCGCTGATGACCTCAGTGTGCCAAGCGGCGGTCATCTGTGAGTGATGCACCTTTTAGATTTTTATTTCATTTTAAATGGATTCTCTGTTGCTCATCCGAGTTTGCGTAACATTCCTCAGGTGAGAACCCGTATAAGGTGGACATGGATCAGATCATCCAGAGGGCCAAGCTGCTGCAGAAGTACCTGGTGGATGAGCAGAAGGAGCTGCAGGCGCTCTACGCTCTCCAGGCTCTCATGGTGCGACTGGAGCAACCGGCCAGTGAGTACAATCTCAGGTTCTGATCGGGTCGGGGGGGACGGGTTGGGGGGGGCGGAGGGGTTTCCATAGCAACAGTTTATTAACAGGGATTAATTCACTAACAGACAAAAATAATTATGTAGAGCATCTCAGTGTCAGAGCTGTAATTTAGTCATAAGATGCATTTGTTTGAAGCAGAGAGAAGCAGATAAGGGAAGGAGTGTTTATAGCTGCTATAACGTAAGTGACAGCACTCATTAAATGTAGCTGTAAAAGGATAAAAAGTATCTTTTAATAAATACATTTTATTGTATTTAACAGTGTAAGAGGAATAAGTGGAGGTGGGAGCTATATCGTTAAGGCATTAGATCTGAAGCTCATGAGTTCAAATCCCAGTCACACCAAGCTGCCACTCCTGGGCCCCTGAGCAAGGCCCTTAACCCAAACTGATTATTTGAATGAATGAATGAAGGATGCAAGTCATAGTGGATGAAGTCCAAATGCCTTAAATGTTAAATAATCCTCGCTCTCTCCCTCCCTCTCTCTCCCCCCCTCTCTCTCTCTCTCTCAGATCTTCTCCGGATGTTCTTCGACACTCTGTACGACGAGGACGTGATCAAGGAGGAAGCGTTCTATAAATGGGAGTCTAGTAAAGACCCAGCCGAGCAGGTGGGCAAGGGCGTGGCCCTCAAATCCGTCACGGCGTTCTTCACCTGGCTGCGAGAGGCAGAGGACGAGTCGGATAACAGCTAAAAGCAGAAGGACGCCCCCTTCAGCCCGGGAGCCGTACTGCGCCGAGGGGAAACGGACTCTACTACAGAAACCTATCAGAACTTGAAACTCGTTTAGACTCGATGACAGGCGACGGACACGGGCTACAATCATTTCTCTTCTTTACTCGTTTTTGAAAATAAATTAACAATAAAGGTTTTTTTTTCCTCCTTCAGCGTGGGGGGAGAAACGCAAATGATTTTTATGATTGCTTTAATGGTTGTAGTCGAGCTGACAGATTATTATTATTTTTGAAAATAGTACACGACCCCTTACTTTCTTTGTGCTGCTCATAAATAACCCATGCAGTGTAGATTTATACGCAGCGATGTGAATACGCACGTAAATACGAGGCGTCAGTGCAGCCATGCCTTTAACTCTCTAATAGATTGAGTCTCTCTCTCACGTACGTAGGAAAGCTGGTGTTATTTTTTTTACGTGAGAATGACACTCGTGTGGATCGAGTGTTCGACAGCCGTAAGGTTTTTTTTTTTCTTCTTCCTGTTTGCTGTAAGAGCAGACGTTGATCAGGATTAATAGGGATGATCTTTGACCCTTTTGACCTTGTGCTGCTGGAGAAGGGTCACCATGCTTCCTTCTAAGCCATCTCTCTGTCCTCTCTTTCTTTCACTATTACGCTCTGCATTTTTACCTCTTGGTGTGTGTGGGGTGTAGTAACGCTCCCCCCACCCCCCCCACTCGACCTTGACCACACCCCCTTTTGTGGTCAAGCGACGCCTTCGCCATTTTTTATAAGAAAAATAATAATCATTTATTAAAGAAGAAAACTTGAACACAAAGTCATCCAATTAAAAAAAAACGCGCCTGAGACCGGAATGATCCGAAAAGCCTTTTCTACTCACGAGCGAAGTGGGAAACACATTTCAGGAGAAGTTCTGTACATATATATACATGAAAACTTTTTTTTTTTTTTTTTCTCCCAAGATACTAAAAATAAATGTTGTTTAATGCCATACTTTTTTTTTTTTTTTTTTTTTCCGTTCCCAGAGAGAGAGAGAATTTGCAGGTTTTTTCTTGTATTCTATATTTAAGATTTGTTTTGTTTTTTTCTTCTTCCAGGTGAGAGGTGCTCAATAATCCACTGATTACAGTTTTATGGGGGAAAAAAATTTAATGTAAATATTTTTGTTGCTTTTCTTTATTATTTAATGCTTCTTTCACATCAGAAACTGGAAAAAAGCGCAGAGGAAACACCGATGAAAATAAAAGACTATGAACTCAAAGCGTCTGGGCGTTGAAGCACACGTGCGTCACGTGAGGGGGTGGTGGTTTATTTTGGCTTTTGTTTTGGAAGACTTGACTGACACGGAGATGGAAAACCTCGTCGTCGTCCTGTTTCAGCTACGAGGAATTTTTGCTTCGTGAACATGTAAAGGGCATGTAAACATGAGATTGTACTCAGAATTAATCTAATATAAAAGTTCACCGTGCCTTCTGTCTCCTCAGATATTTTTATTTGATTTCACTTCTAAAGCCTCTGGAAGCTCGAGGGTTCTCACCTCCCAGTGGTTTTTACTGATTATTCCTTATATGGTCACAGGAAGTAAAAGCTTCTATTGTAGATGAAACTTTGGATCTTGTGAGGGTCATGTGACTGCGTGAACATGCAGACATTGTAAGACACGCCAATCAAATCTTGATGCACTCATGTCGTTTTTGTCCTGTGGCTTCTTTAGTGTAGCTTTGAAGAGGGCGTCAGAGACCCGGGGGGGCGTGGCCATGACATGGCGTTAATAATGGCATCAGACATTGGCTTGGGGGTGTGGCCTAGAGAAAGGAATCTGCCATTTGACTTGGGGCACTACCTAAAAGCTTTTGACATCAAGAGGGTGTGGCTTAGACAATGAATTCTGACGTCTGTAGGGCATAGCCTAAGTAACATCGAATCGAAATAACACCTTTTAATATGACTATACTAAAGAACGAATCTGAGTCCAGCTGAACTCAACTGTTTCGTGTCACTGCACATTAACATCAGCTGCTTCAGTCCCAACTGATGATCAGTGTAAACGTGTTCCTTCACCAAGGTTCCACACAAGAAACATCTCATGATGGGTAAAAACAGAGCTCTCAAGACCTTCACAACCTTATTGTTACAAAACAAACTGGTGGCATTGGTTACAGAAGGATTTCTAAACTTCTGAATGTTCCAGTGAGCACAGCTGGGGCAATAATCCAGATGTGGAAAAGTAGATTTCACCATAAACCGCCCATGACCAGGTGCTCCTCACAAGACTTCTGACAGAGGAGTAAAAATATCAGAAGAACCCAGGAACCAAGGACCACTTATGGAGAGCTTCAGAAAGATCTGGAATTAGCAGGTACAGGTATAAAGAGAACAATAAGTAATGCACTGAAGCTCCATGTCCTGTGTGCACGTTCACCATGAAGACTCCACTGCTGAAGATCAAGCCTGTGTGAACGTTCACCACGAAGACTCCACTGCTGAAGATCAAGCCTGTGTGCACGTTCACCACGAAGACTCCACTGCTGAAGATCAAGCCTGTGTGAACGTTCACCACGAAGACTCCACTGCTGAAGATCAAGCCTGTGAAATACTGGGAGAATGAAGTCTGGGCAGATGAGATCAAATTGAACTCTTTGGATGCCATAAAACACACCATGTTTGAAGGACACACGGCACATCAGCCCAGAAACACCTGACCAACAGTGAAGTGTGGAGGTGAGAACATCATGGTGTGGAGCTGTTTTTTAGCATACGGTACTGATGAACTTCACGTAATTAAAGGAAGGATGAAGGGAATAATGTACCGAGACATTCTTGATAAAAATCTGCTGCATCTACCATGATGATGAAGATGAAAGGAGGGTGAACATTTCAGCGAGACGAAGATCCCAAACACACAGCTGAGGAAACTCTTAACTCTCAGAGAAAAAAAATAAAGCTGCTGGAATGTTCCAGCCAATCACCTTCCTCAAATCCCATTAAAGATCCACAGAAAGAACTAAAGATCAGAGTTTGAAGAAGAGGCCACAGAACCTTCAAGATGTGACGAGTGTTTGTGTAGAAGAAAGTGTTAAAATCACACCTGAGCAATGCGTGAAACTGAGTTTCTCCACACAGGAGACGTCTTGATGACGTCATTACCAACAAAGGCTTTTGTACGAACTATTAAATAAAAAAATAATTTAGAAATATATTTACTGATTAAATAATGACGTGTTCTGAAAGTATTTGCACCCCTGACCATCACATGTGCTCTAATGAGTAGCTTCACTTTTTTAGGAAGGATGTGTTCTTGGTAGATTTTGGGGCTTGGCTGTGGGGATTAGTGAGAGAAATACCTCCTGAGATGGCACGAGGAAGAAACCTTGAGAGAAACCAAACTCAAAAGGGAACCTTATTCTCATTTTGGTGATACAAACAGTCGATTCCTTCCAGTGTATCATTGCTGAGGTTCTCTAATGACAGTCATTATGTCATCATGGTTATCAGCGTTTACCATCTACAGTAATCTCATGTATCTTCATTCTGTCAATGTGGAGAACATCCTTAGCAGCAGCCACTGGTTTGTAAATGATGAGAACATTTGCATTCAGAATAAAGATGTCAGGATGGACCAGGCAGGTCCAGAGAGCAGAAGAGGACAACATCATGAGTACCTCATGAATTCCAGTTTATCCCGATGGTGTTGAGTGTTGTGGAAGTGGAAGAGGTCAGAGATCTGTGCAGGACACTCCATTCCAACTTCACCAACCTGAACACCAAAAACTGTTGCTTTGTGCATCTTCATCTTCATGCTGGAACAGGAACCGCGATCTTCTATAGAGTTGTGTAGAAAACACGGGTGTGATCTCTGATCTGGAGTCTGAGAAACTGTGTGTGTGTGTGTGTGTGTGTGTGTGTGTGTGTGTGTGTGTGTGTTTAAAGAACCCAAAAAGAACCCTGTGTTCCCTGGCAGGAAGCGTTTCAGGTGAACCTTTTATTGGATAAAGATCCTTTATTTCTTCGCAGACATGATGATGAACTAAAATTAAATATTGTGTGTGTGTGTGTGTGTGTGTGTGTGTGTGTGTGTGTGTGTGTGTATACAAGAAGGAGTCGTGCAGAAGACTGTGTGTGTGTGTGTGTGTGTGTGTCTTTAAGGAACAGGTGGCTGTGAACAGTGACGCGTTAATGGCACTTACAGAGGAGACATGAAGCCTTCTCCTTCTTCTTCTTCTTCTTCTTCTTCTTCTCCTTCTACTTCTTCTTATTCTCCGTCTCCTTCTTCTCCTTCTTCTCCTGTTCCTCTCCCGTTCCCAGGTCTTCAGCGCGCACGAGCACGTTATTAATGCGCTCCTTCACCGGCCTGCGGTCGCGTCGCGTCTGGTCATGAATCAGGATTAAATGCTGTTGATTCGCTCTGTGATCTGATCTGATCTGATCTGCTGTGATCTGATCTAATATGATGTGATGTGCTGTGATGGACTGATGTGTGCGATGCTCCTGACCGCTCTCCCGCAGATCAGCTCGAAGGTACATCTTCATTTTTCGGTTTATTTCTTTCCTGCTTCTTCCTTTCTTTCTTCTTCCTTCTCCTCCTCTCCCTCCCTATTATTTCTTTTTCGTACACAGTGATTCATCATCATCATCATCATCATCATCATCATCATTATGTCCGAATGCTCCTGAGCAGCTTCTGGATAAATTCTGGATCAGGGGCGCTGAAATGCGCCTTATTATTATTATTATTATTATTATTATTATTATTATTATTAAGATGATGATGATGATGATGATGAAGATTGTGATGATGATTTGGAGTTAGTATGATGGAAAGCTGTAGCTGTTGTTCTTTAAGAAGGCGCAGTTTGTACGCCATTAGATCAGAGAGGAGGAGATGCGACAGCGGCCGCCTTGTTGCCTGGATACAAACCTGCGGCTGTGTCTCAATCCGAGATGCTGTAGGGTTCTAACCAGAACATCAGCACCACGTCTTCAGCTTAAAGGTTGTGATTCTGACTTCCATACCTGTAGTGCACTTCCACCATAACCAACTCCTTTACCATTATTAACACTTTTAATAATAATAATAATAATAATAATAATAATAATACACAATGCTCCATGTTGGAAAAGGTTCCAGGAACCCATTTTAGTTCTATAATTCAAAGAACAGAAGAGGCTAAAATAAATGATACTTCTACAGGATTATATACAGTGTGTGTGTGTGTGTGTGTGTGTGTGTGTGTGTGTGTGTGTGTATTTACAATGTAGCCAGATATACAGTGTACTCTTAAATGTACAGCCCTTAGGGGTTTCCTCACTCGTTCTTTTGTCAACCCTCTAAGGAACCGTCCTATATAGATTGTTTGAGTGTGTTCTTTTTAAGAAACATTTCCAAGTAATGCTCATTTCTGGAAGCTTTAACCCTCAATTATCCAAGGAACTCTTGAAGAACACTTTTGATTGTTAATAGTTGTACCAGAAGGAACCATGAAACTACAGTACAGTGACACATGACAGGTTCTGGGTGTAGAGAAGAATATAATGAGTATCATTTGTACCGCATTAATCCGTCATTATTTATTTTCAGAAGTGAAGAACACTTTAACATGGGGCAGAGGGATCGAGGGATGTGGGGGAGTTTGAGGGTTTATATCAAGTTACCAACTTGGTTTTCCTTCGTAATAGAACCTGAAACTGGTTAGATGTTGAACATTGGATTGTTCACTGGACCTAAAGGATACATTTAAACCTTAAAACCTTAAAACACCCTCAAACCCCTCGTGCTGAGTTGCATTGAGATCTGGTGGTGGTGTTGGTGGTGTTGGTGTTGGTGTTGGTGTTGGTGTTGGTGGTGGTGGTGTTGGTGGTGGTGGTGGTGGTGATGATGAGATCAGGCTTTAAAAATACAAGTGAATGTTAATTTATTAATTAAATAACAAAGTTAAAAGTAAATGAACAGAATAAAAATCTAAATCAGTATTTGGTGTGACACCATTTACCTTTCAGTTCTTCGTTCTCTACACTCTGTACACCTGCTCAAACTCAAGGATTTGATAGGATCAGATTCAGGTGGGTGATGAACCACTTCTACTAAGTAGGTGCAGAAGATTAATTTTATCTGTAGGTTGAAACCCAGTGATGAAGTAAAACAGAAACAGCTGTGTGGGAGCATCAAACTGACCGAGGAACCAAACTCTGCTACTGAGGTGAGGAACAGCAACAAGACACAAAGTTCTACTGCATCAGCAAGATCTCTCTCAGGCAAAGATCTCGAAGCAGACTGGGGTTTCCAGATGTGCTCTTCAAGCTGTTTTGAAGAAACACTAAGAAACAGGAGTGAAGACGCAGTGGTGGACCAAGGAAACTTAATGCAGAAGATGAAAGATGCAGGTCCCATCTACTGTCTACTGTTACAATTCTATGCATGAAAACAGAGGAACCGAGGGCAGAAATATGGCAGCAAGTGCTCTGAACTAATGTCTGAAATATTTGCTGAAGATCTGAATTTGATCAGGATTAATGGTGTCTTCAATGATGAGAAAGACAGGCGAATATTTCTCCATCATGTAGTAGCTTCAGAGCGGCGTCTGATTGGCCCCAAATTTATCCTGCAGCAGGACAATGACCCCAAACCCACAGCCAATGTCATTAAGAATGATCTTCAGTGTAGAGAAGAACAGTCCTGGAAGTGGTAGTTTTGGGCTCCACAGAATCCAACATCATGGAGTCTGTCTGGGATTACAAGAAGAGACAGAAGGATTTGAGGATCCTCCATCTACAGAAGATCTGTGGTTAGATGTCGAAGATGTGAGATGTTGCTGTTTTGTAGGTAAACAGTGTCGCACCAAATACTGATTTAATTTGGATTTTCTTCTTTTTATTTACTTTTTATTTTGTACATCAATAACAATAAATTAACACTTTATAGCATTTTTGTGCCGTATGTAGATCATCACCTTTCCATCACCTTGGTTGTGTGTGTGTGTGTGTGTGTGTGTGTGGGTGTGTGTGTGTGGGTGTGTGCGTGCGTGCGTGTGTGTGCGTGCGTGTGTGCGTGTGTGTGTGCGCGTGTGTGTGTGTGTGTGTGTGTGTGTGTGTGAGCGCACTGCGTGAGTGTTTTACACGCAAGGGTAATGACGTGTTTTGCGGAAGGACCAGCTGTTTCAGCTTCACCTGTTGCCATAGCGACGCTAATTGCGTCCCGAGTCGAGCTCAGGTGGCGGCTTGTGCAGATTTCAGTCTCATTTGAATCCCAAAGCCGTCTTATGTTTCTTTTTTCCACCTGCAGACGTGTGTAACGTCGTCGTTCCTCCCCCAGGTTACAGCACAACATCTCAGCTCTCACTCGTCCTGAATCCCCGCGGTGTCACGTGCGAAAACACACTGATGACCGGAAATGTGCTTTACTTTACACACTGCAGATTGCAGATTAATGTTGTGTGTGTGTGTGTGTGTGTGTGTGTGTGTGTGTGTTAAATTGTGCAGATCCGTGTGTGTGATGGTGATCAGGTGTGTGATGGTGATGATCAGGTGTGTGATGGTGATGATGATCAGGTGTGTGATGGTGGTGATGATCAGGTGTGTGATGGTGATGATGATCAGGTGTGTGATGGTGATGATGATCAGGTGTGTGATGGTGATGATCAGGTGTGATGGTGATGATCAGGTGTGTGATAGTGATGATGATCAGGTGTGTGATAGTGATGATGATCAGGTGATGGTGATGATCAGGTGTGATGGTGGTGATGATCAGGTGTGTGATGGTGATGATCAGGTGTGTGATGGTGATGTTCAGGTGTGTGATGGTGATGTTCAGGTGTGTGATGGTGATGATGATCAGTGTGATGGTGATGATCAGGTGTGATGGTGATGTTCAGGTGTGTGATGGTGATGATCAGGTGTGTGATGGTGATGATGATCAGGTGTGTGATGGTGATGATCAGGTGTGATGGTGATTATGATCAGGTGTGTGATCGTGATGATGATCAGGTGTGTGATAGTGATGATGATCAGGTGTGTGATGGTGATGATGATCAGGTGTGTGATGGTGATGATCAGGTGTGTGATGGTGATGATGATCAGGTGTGTGATGGTGATGATGATCAGGTGTGTGATGGTGATGTTCAGGTGTGATGGTGATGATCAGGTGTGTGATGGTGATGATGATCAGGTGTGTGATGGTGATGATCAGGTGTGTGATGGTGATGATCAGGTGTGTGATGGTGATGATGATCAGGTGTGTGATGGTGATGATGATCAGGTGTGTGATGGTGATGTTCAGGTGTGATGGTGATGATCAGGTGTGTGATGGTGATGATGATCAGGTGTGTGATGGTGATGATCAGGTGTGTGATGGTGATGATCAGGTGTGTGATGGTGATGATGATCAGGTGTGTGATGGTGATGATGATCAGGTGTGTGATGGTGATGTTCAGGTGTGTGATGGTGATGATGATCAGGTGTGTGATGGTGATGATGATCAGGTGTGTGATGGTGATGTTCAGGTGTGTGATGGTGATGATCAGGTGTGTGATGGTGATGATGTTCAGATGTGTGATCTTGAAAATCATGACCTGTCCCAAGCCCCCACCACCCCCCATCATCGTCCTGATCGGTGCTTTCGCTCGTCCCTCGACGCTCGACCTAAATCATCTACGAATAAAGATCACACCATGTCCACGTCCAGGGTAATATTAGCAGACCCTGACACAGAGAGGTTTGTATCCCAGCTGGTGCAGGCTCACGTTCACGCTGAGATTCAGGCCAAATCATCAATCAGATCCAAGCAGTGACACACATTCAGGTGTTCAGGTGGAAAACAGCAGACAGAACTTCATCACTGAAGTCTTCACTCATCTTCTTCCTCTGTGGAGTGAAAATCAATTGAACTACTAGTAATAATAACAATATTTTAATTCAATTCATGTTTATTTGTTTTGAGCTTTTAATAATGAACATCGTCTCAGAGCAGCTTTACACAGATAATGTGGAGATAAAATGAAGATGTTCTTTATAAGTGTAAGTTTGTCCCTTTAAAGGATATGGATTATTAAGTCTCTTTACACACATTACATTTATATAGCGCTTTTCTGCAGCACTCAAAGCGCTTTACATATGAAAGAGAGGATTCTCCTCAACCACCACCAATGTGCAGCATCCACCTGGATGATGCGACGGCAGCCATATTGCGCCAGAACGCCCACCACACACCAGCATATTAGTGGAGAGGAGATAGAGTGATATAGCCAATTAATATGAGGGGATGATTAGTAGGCCAGCAGGCAAGTTTTTTTTTTTTTTTTTTTGCCAGGATGTCGGGGCACACCCCTACTCGTTTTTCGAAAGACATCCTGGGATTTTTTATGACCACAGTAAGTCAGGACCTCGGTTTAACGTCTCATCCGAAGGACGGTGCTTTTTGACAGTATAGTGTTGTTGTCTGAAAGTTAATGTCACTGTGCAGTTTGGACTCTGGTGAGACTCACTGTAGCAGCAGAACTAAAAGGAGAAGCAGAAGGAAACACAGACATGAGGATCTCTGGGATAAGAGACGACCCACCACACCACAGAGAAGCTCGTCCATGCGTTTATGACCTCCAGAATAGACTATTGTAATGCATTACTAGGTGGATGTCCTGCTTCATTAATAAACAAGCTTCAGTTAGTCCAGAATGCAGCAGCCAGAGTTCTTACAAGGTCAAAAAAATATGATCACATAACCCCGATCTTATCGTCCCTACATTGGCTTCCTGTTAAGTTTCGAATAGACTACAAACTATTACTTCTCACTTATAAAGCACTAAATGGTTTGGCTCCCGTGTATCTATCCAGTCTTTTAACACGCTACAATCCGCCACGCTCCCTGAGATCTCAAAACTCTGGGCTTCTAGTAGTTCCTAGAATAGCAAAGTCCACTAAAGGTGGTAGAGCATTTTCACATTTAGCTCCTAAACTCTGGAATAGTCTTCCTGACGGTGTTCGGGGCTCAGACACACTCACCCAATTTAAGTGTAGATTAAAACGTATCTTTTAGCAAAGCCTACACATAACACACATCACATCATAACCTTGTGCTCCAGAACATCTGATCACATGCACATTATCAACTTGTGCTGTTAATATCATGAACAGCAGCTACGCTAATTCCTCTCCACTGCTTCTCTTTCTCTCCCCATCCCGAGGCATCCTGAGGTTGCTCCAGCTCAGTCACCTCCCACCTCGTGATGATTACGGACCTTTAAAGAAGTAGATGCCGAACTCACAAACATCCTGAACCATCTAGAGACGTACCAGTGCCATTTGGATCCCGCTACATGTGTGGAGTTTTGACATTGGACCTCCTGGAGTGTTTAAAGGCTCTGGCATGGAGAAGCTGATGCTGGATCTGTGGTGATCACAAATGCTGAGCTTATAAAACTCGGAGCTACTAACCATATAGACTGTTTAAGACTGCAGAAAGAACATTACTTATAATCTTATACTCCAGTAATCATGTTAGTTCTCACTCTCCAGTGTTCTGTATTGTTGAAAGATTTATGATCAAACTCTTGATGTCACCCAGATGAGGATGGGTTCCCCTTTTGAGTCTGGTTCCTCTCAAGGTTTCTTCCTCATAACATCTAAGGGAGTTTTTCCTTGCCACAGTCGCCACGGCTTGCTCATCAGGGACAAATTCACACCATTCACCATCACTGTTGATTTGTGTAAAGCTGCTTTGAGACAATGTCTGTTGTGAAAAGCGCTATACAAATAAACTTGACTTGACTTGACTTGACCACCATCAACAAACCTGAGTGAACGTGTGAGAGTGAGGAGACGACAACATCCAAATATCCCAGATCACCAAACATTCCATATCCATGATCCCTCCAGATCTGCTCCTTTACCTCACAAACACCTACTGACTAAACACTCCACTAAATAAATATGTGTTCAGCCTCGACTTGAACACTGAGACTGTGTCTGAGTCCCGAACACTGATTGGAAGGTTGTTCCATAACTGTGGGGTTTATAAGAGAAACATCTGCCCCCTGCTGTAGTCTTCATTATTTGAGGTACCAACAAATAGCCTGCACCTTTTGATCTAAGTAGGCGTGGAGGATCATCCTGGTACAGAAGTTCACTCAGATACTGCGGCGTGAGAGCGTTAAGTGCTTTATACGTCAGTAGTAGTATTTTATAATCAGTGTGAGATGTAATTGGGAGCAGTGTAGATGATTAAAACAGGGCTGATGTGATCATATTTTCTAGATCTAGTGAGGACTCTTGCTGCTGCATTCTGGACTAACTGAAGCTTATTTCTGCACTTACTCCAACACCCAGACAGTAAAGCGTTACAGTAGTCTAATCTAGATGTTACAAAATCTAGATTTATTGATGATCTTTATTTCAGTGGTTGATCAGCGAATATGTGTTTATGTGCGTGTGTGTGCGTGCGTGTGTGTGTGTGTGTGTGTGTGTGTGTGTGTGTGTGTGTGTGCACGGTATTTTGTTAATAAAATGTTTCTGTTTGTGTTGAATGTAATATTAGATTTGTGTGTGATCTCAGCTGCAGAAGTCTGACTGAAATGTTCATATGAAGGTGACCCTGGAGATTTCTGGAGATTTCTGGAGCTTTCTGGAGGTTCCTGCTGGGTTTGACATCTCTGTGTTTGTGTGTTTCAGGTTGATGAACCTGTCGATATGCTCCCAAAAACCAGAAAAGCGCTCAGCATCCAGGAGATCGCAGCTTTGGCCAGATCATCGCTAAACGGTGAAGAATCTTCACTTTCAATTAAATTCATGTTAATTTGTATTGAGCTTTTAACAATAAACATCGTCTCAGAGCAGCTTCACACAGATAACGTGGTGATAAAGTGGCTTCTTATTTCTATTAATAATAAAGAGAAAGTTTAGGAGTCTGATTCTGTAGAAAACTCGCCAAAATGTTTTACACTCCAGTGAAAATCTTTATTTTCTCCTTCAACCCCTGAACCTGCTTTACTTCCTTTTCATCCTCCTCCCCATATACTTCCTTTTCTCCTCCTCACATTCCTCTTCCACCTCCTTCTGCCTTTCTTTCTTTCTTCTTTCTTTCTTTCTTTCTTTCTTTCTTTCTTTCATTTATTCATTCTTTTATTCTACCTACCTACACCTTTACCTCCTCTTACTAATTCCTCAGGGATCTCCCAGGTGGTGAAAGATCATGTGACCAAGCCGACAGCGATGGCTCAGGGTCGAGTTGCTCACCTGATTGAATGGAAAGGCTGGTCCAAACCGCTCGATCCCTCGTCTGCTACGCTGCAGTCGCATTTTAACTCTTACTCACACCTCAGCGAGGGAGAGCAGGAGGCACGCTTTGCAGCAGGTGTGTATCAACACACACTCTCACGCTCACACACACAGGCACACACACACACTCACACGCATACACACACACATGCACACAAACACACATGCACACACAGACACACAAACACACACACGCACACTCACTAATGGTTTGTTTTATGGATCTTTTGTACTTCAGCTCATATTTTTCTTTTATTTCCCAGGATTCCTTCACTTCCTGTTTGTTTGTTGTAAAAATTGTGTAGGATTCCTGACACAAGCACCCAGTATTCACTCATGTTTCTCATCTCAGTACATGCTGAAGGTTATACAGCTGAGACGTCACTGAGAACTTGACGTGTTTCATTTATTCCTCTGAGATTCCTAATGATGTTCTGAAGGAGTCTTGCGGCCTCTGACAGACAGACAGACAGACAGACAGGCAGACAGACAGGCAGACAGACAGACAGACAGACAGACTCATGTAAAAGCGAAATGAATATTGAAATATTAAGAACAATAATTTTACTCACCTTCTCTTTTTTCACTAAACACACACACACACACACACACACACACACACACACACACACACACACACACAGACACACACACACAGAGCACCCGTCTCCTGCAGGCACTTTGTGTCAGCAGATGGTGTTCAATAAGATTACACACACACACACACACACACACACACACACACACACACACATATACATACACCTGCTCCAACACCTCCTTTCTACTTCTCTTCTCTTCTAATCTCACCTTGGTGTGTGTGTGTGTGTGTGTGTGTGTGTGTGTGTCTGTGTGTGATAGAAAGAGAGAGTTCTGGTTGCTTTCACACGTCTGATTGCAATAAATTGGATTGTAGGTTCAGGGTGACCCAATGTGAAAACACACACAAACACAGATTCTCTAAATTTAGAGTCTGAAGCTGAAAGCCCTAATCCAATGCAGGTCAGGAGCGCTAGGAATAATGGGGAATGTCGGGAATACTGGGGGGTTGTTGGATTGGAAAAGTGTGTGTTGGGAATCTCTCAGCATTGTGGGGGGTAAATGTGTGTGTTTGGTGTGTGCAGGTGTGGCGGAGCAGTTTGCTATTGCAGAAGCTAAACTCCGAGCTTGGAATTCTGTGGATGAGGAGGATGTGGAGAAAGATTGTTCCGATGAGGAGTTCGCTCAAAATAATGAGTTAACCATCAGCACTCAGAGCTCAGGTACGTCCACAAGAGGAACTTCAACTTTCCATTTTAACTTCTTAGATTTTGACACGCTACCAGTCAACAGGTTACACACTGCTGCTCAGAAAGTCTTCATTTTTACTGTTTTATACAATTTTAGAATAATCTAAACAAATCCAAAGAAGCCACGCCTCCTTCAGTTGAACTGACACAGAGGCCATGCCTCCATCATTAACACCGCCACACGTAGGCCATGCCTCCTTAATTGTGACTGACACATGTAGGCCACGCCTCCTTCATTGGGACTGATGCACAGAGGCCACGCCTCCTTCACTGTGACTGACACACATAGGCCATGCCTCCTTTATTGAGACTGATGTACAGAGGCCACACCTCCATGATCTGGAGTTGTAAATGTTCGGGTTGTACCGTCTTTCTTCCTTCAATTGTTTTTACTTTTTCATTATGTTTGTTTGTTTCCTTATTTGTGCCTCTCGTCCTTTTTTCCTGCTCTCCTCCCATTCTCTAGGTTTTCTTACTCTTTGCTCCTCCCCCAGACGCTGTGCTGTCCAATCAGGAGAGCTTGTCGCTGTGCCAGCCTGAAACAGATCAGAACATCAGTGAGGTATCCAGCCTCATCCTGAGTCACTCCGACGCCCATCACAACGTAGAAGAACCACAAGGAACCGAAGAATTACAAATTCCAGCAGAAGATCTCCAGCTGTCATCCAATGAGGTCCAGAAGCTTAAACGCAGGTCCTACTGGAGCAGAGGCGACTCCTGCTACCACTCTGCTTCCTACTCTGAGTCCTGTCTTTGCCCAGAAGAAGAGGATGAAAGGGAACAGGAAGTAGAAACGGAGGACAATGTTTTTCAGGAGGTGATCTGCTGGTACAGCACGTCCGATACTTCAGGCGCCGCGTCTTTTGACGATGAGGTGGATGTGGAGGATTGAGAAATTTCCATGAGGTGATGAGGTTTTCTCAGCATATCTCTGTACGGTTCATCCCTTTCGTGTCCTCCTCAATCTGGCAATCATCTGGACGTTTGGTGGACGGATCAATGGACACATTTATCTTCTCTCATCTTTTGCTGTCTGTATTTTGAGATTTCTCCATGCAGTGAACGTATTGTTATCAAAACGAGGGATGAGGATCAGGAGGTTCTGAGGTTAATAGGAAGTTGCGGTTCGATGATGTCATATATAAATATATAGAAACAGATGTAGGAAATAGCACAGAAAATTATGACCTTCAAATGACCTTTATTTAATATCAGAAGTGAGCGTTACAGATGATCGCATTAGGAAATGGGTTTTGTAAATTGGAAATAAATATTGCGAAATAATTACAATAAAGTATCGTTTCTGTTAAAATAGAACGAATATTTTACATTTAAACGCCAGTTTATCGCTCACACGCGGCTTCAGTGGGAATCGGACCCATGATGAGTACGATTCTGACACGCCTCCCAGACGTTACCGTAGCATATCAGCTCCGCGGAGGTTCTGCTACGAGGATTTGAGGCTCCGCCGTGGGAAACGTGAGACGCATGGAAACGCATTACTACAATCACTGTGTGATGTCGTACCTCAGAGAACTGATACGTTCCTTCTCTTCTCTCTTTCTTCTTCTCGTTCGTTTTTTTCTGCTCCACTGTGACGTGAAACGTTTGCTGTCAGCTGCCGAGATGTCCTGCAGCAGGTCCACAGCGTGCTCATGATGCAACACACTGGAGCATTTTGGAACAATCTAAAAGAGAACCCCTGAGAACGTTTGAGACATTTTTAAACATTAGAAACTTCTGGACGACTTTGAAATGTTCTGGAAGGGTTTAGATTGCTCTTGAACGCTCTGGAAACAGGCAGTAGAACCTCATCGACGTGCATGACGTGCCACAGCAAAGTTATACTTGTGATCCATAATAATCGACGTGGCATTATTCCGTAAACGTGGCCTGGTGACGTGGCCTTGTGTGTGTTCGTGACGGTGGGACGTGACGTTCGACGTGCAATCTTTTTATTTTCCGTTCGTTCGTTTGATTTGTTTTTTAAATCCTTTGTATAAGAACTTGTTTGGAAATTGCAGTGATCACGTGATTGCATTAAAGTGGATGAGTGTAAAGTGGATTTTTCTTTTGCTGTGGTTTTTTTGCTTGAACAAAGAGAAGAATGTCAAGACACAAACGTTCAAAGTTGAAATTTAATAATTTTTTTACTGATGTACAAAAAAGAAAAAAGAAAAAAAAAAGAAAAACAACCCCAAAATGTATATTTATATATTTTTCTGAAAAATAATGGCAATGTTGATTCCATATGCATATCCTCTATATGTACAGGCCACGTGTGCTGGAGTCGTATACATTTCATTCTGTACAAGGCGTTCAGCGTTCAGAAACACGAGTGCAGACTTATTGCTTAACTCTAAGTTAAAATGTGCAGGAGATCAGCGTTAAGGAGAATATAGAATAAATGTACACACACACACACACACACACACACACAAATAAAACTCAACAAGCCGGACGCAGCATCACACAAACAGCCGGAAGGAAAACTGAGTTTTTTTTTTGTTTTTTTTTTTTTTTAAACGTGAATCTGCAATCGAGCAGTGATGCAGCAGACGGAAACAGCAGGATCTAATCAGTGATGTCCTTCACAATGACTTTGCACATAAAGGCAAAGCAAAAAAAGCGTGAGTAAAAAAGGAAGAACAAGAATGTCTACACAATGTTAGGGTTTAAACAGAAAGGTTATTAGAGGTCGTTCATTCAAAAAAAAAATAAAAAAAATTAAAGTGTAACGTGTCCATTTTCAAAAATCTCTCTATGCTTGTGAAGATCACATGATTTTACAGAAAGACTCATACCCATGATTTTAAAGCTTCTGTTTAAATGTTTCTGGCCCTCAAATGAACCAGGAATCAACAGAATAAAATATAAATGTTACTTTAAAAAAAAGATAAAACCATTAAATTTTTTGGGATGGTGTCCATACAAGAACCTGTCTGATAGAACTTTACCTAAAACCATGGAAACTTTGTAGATTTAAAAAGAGAATCTCTGTTGCAGGGTTTAGTTTTATTTCAGATGCCGAATGAATCCTTTCTGTAACCAGTGTAACGTTAGCAAGCGAACATACGTGAGAAAGTACGAGATTTTTTCATTTACAGCACAGTGAAATTCTTTCTTCGCATATCCCAACGCATATGTTCAGAAGCTGGGGTGAGAGCGCACGCTCAGCCATGATACAGTGCCCCTGTAGCACAGAGGGTTAAGGGCCTTGCTCAAGGGCCCCAAGAGTGGCAGCTTGATGATACCAGGGCAGAAACCCCAACCATCCAATATATATATATATATATATATATATATATATATATATATATATATATATATATATATATATATATATATATATATATATATATATATATATATATACACACACAAACATCATATTGCTTAGCTAGCAAGCACATACAAAACAAAATGAGCTGTTTGGAGAATTCTTGTTGGCTATGATATCGTATTCACGTTAATTATATTGTTACAGCTAGCAAGAACGATTAGCATAAAAAAATAAAAAAGTAAATATTTTACCCTCCACAGAAACACATTTATTTGTAATTAGTAAATCAGTTACTAACCTCATGTGCTAATTGAAACAATGCTATTAGCTAGCTAGAACATAAAGAACATAAGAATAAAATCATTGGAACACCTGACTTTTCCACCCATATGTGGTTCTGCTCTCCAAACAGTTTCCACAAAGTCGGAGGTACACAATTGTATCAGACGTCTTAGGATGCAGGAACATGAACGTTTTCCCTTCACTTAAACTAGGAGACCCAAACCTGTTCCAGCATGACAACGCCCCTGTGCACAAAGCCAGCTTCAGGAAGATCTGCTTTCCATGGGTTGGAAGTGTGTGGAAGATCTTCTGCTAGAAAGCTCTGAGCTCAACCCTGTTGAACTCCTCACCTACATCAGTACCTGACTTTACTAACACCCTTGTGACTGAATGAACGAGTTTGTTGTGAATGAATCTGCATAAAATCTCCACAAAATCTAGTGGAACATCTTCCCAGAAGAGTGAAGTTGATTATAACAGCAAAATGGAGACTGGATGTAAAGTGAGACGTTCAAAAAGCATTAAAAATCTTATAGTCAGTTGTCCACAAACTTTTGGCCCTACCTTGTGTAGTATCTGTAAACACCATCCCAAATAATGAAAAAAATCACTAGCGTCTGGGACGTGTCCCAATACACATCTTTATTTTAAGAGGTTAATTAAACTCCTCTTGTGATATTTGTTTTATAAAGTTAATGAGAGCTAGCTAAAGTTAGCACATCAGACCAATCTTTAACGAGCTAACATCAGCAAAGGATGTAAGTGCTAGCTCGCTAAATGATTAGCACACTCGCTTATTCCAAATCGGTTTATTCATGAATGATCCTACCTGCTAGCTACAGCTACCAAGGAAAGTTCCCGATCGCCAGCTGAACATCATGAATCACATCATGATTCTGCTACGTAGAGAAAGGTTTATATAATGCCAGGACATTGCTAGCTGCTAGCTAGCAATCGGTATGACAGGAAAATAATGTAAGTTAGCTTAAAACAAAGCGTTATCCATTTAAAAATAAAACACAAACAGGTATCTTCTTTACAGCACAAAATCAAACCATTTCGAAGACGTAATAATCTTATTTGGCAAGCGTTAGTTAGTTGCATGAATGTAAACGATTATTGCACAGTCAGTTTAAGAAAAAACAAATAAAAAGCTTTGCAGCTAAAGTTTTGCTCTGATACGCAGGCTGTATAAGAAGTGCATATGAAGGGCAGGGGAGTGAGGATCGAAATCTAGCGAACAGATTAGCAGAATGTTAGCAACAGAAAACGTCACTACAGCCGCTAGCGTACGGTAGGCATGTGCCAATATCTCGTCTCGATCTCGTTTACCCTCTCAAATGCTTAGATTTTATTATTATGATTATTATTTTTATCACTGCTAACTAGCACTAGCTAATTGTTTCTTGTACAAAATTAAAATCCTGTAAGTGACGCTATTGCACACGAAAACTCCTGAGTTTGAGACGCGCCATGGTAGCGCATTTAATGCTAGCAGCTTAAGGTCACGAATAGCACACAAGGTTAATGCTAGCTAAAGTTACCTTAGGATATTAGTGCTAGCTAAAGTTACCACAAACGTTTACCACAGACAACACTAACTCGTGCTAGCTAGCAACAAACACTGTACAGGTATAGAACAAACTAGCAGGGGAAAAAAGCGATATTTTTGGGTTACTTTAAAATTATAACATTAACACCAGCTAGTTCATTAGGAGGAGGGGAATTTTTCTAGCTAGCTAATGTTACCTCAATAAGTTATTGCTATGTAGCTACCACAGAAGGTTAATGCTAGCTAGGTGAAGTTGAAACACGATTTATTACTTGATGGCTAAAGTTACTTAAGGAGATTAGTTTAGAAATACTTTTCATTTTCTCTAAACATGATAAATACCTTGTCTTACCCTGAAGACTGACACTGACAACACCAACTAACGCTTGCTAGCATTAATAGTTAGCAATGAGTAGTTTTCTAGTTGCTAGCTAGCTACATTTAAATCAGGAGGTTATTACTTGCTAAAGTTACTTCAAGAGGTATGTGATTAGCTAGCTCATTAGCACAGGTTATTGCTAGCTAAATAATTATCATATAGGTTGTTGCTAGCCATTTAAATTGTCCTGTGAAATAGCGGATATTAAAACATGCTAATTTCTGGAATTTTTCTTTACTTTCATGCCACCTTCATCTCCACTTGAGACTTGAGATCAAACTTGCCTAACTTCCGGTTTCATCACGTTAGCTAGCTTTATGCAAATGTGAAAACATATAAACTTTTGCCAATAAACAAACACAAATATGGCTATGCAAACGGTATAGAAGACCAAGAAAATCATGCTAGCTATGAGATTTTATTCTATACACTTATTTACATCATCATGCATTTTGAAAAGTACGATATAACGATATATAAGCGATAATCGGCACATGCCTACTGTACCTCATGGAGTAAATTTACAGTGTAACTACGATTGCTGTTGTAAAAGAACGGAAAAGTTGCAGCTTTTTGACCGGATTCGGCCTTGGAGGTAAAAAAGTCACGGTTTAACTTCAAGTACCTGATGAAGAGCTTTTGCATGGAAATAAAGTTTGCAGATCCAAACTGACGTATAGTAAGAGCTCAGAATTCTTCACACAGAAACCAGACAATCTCTCCTTGCGATTTAAAGTTTGTGACTGTAGGTGGCGCTATTTAAAATGATAGACCGGTCAGTGTAAGGAGGTGTGGCCAAGAGGATTCATTTCAATAATGGATAATTGTTTAAGAAGCACCATCTTCTTCGTGTACTAGCTGCGGATGTTTTTCTGGAATTTGACCAGCGCCACCTGCAGTCTTGAGCAAATCGTAACGCCACAACCCACAAAACCGCGAGACAGTGTACAAACCTATAGCACTCACACATGCTGTCTCTACGTTAGAGATGTCGAGGTTTTCATTAGGTGATGTTAATCTCCTGTAGTTCGGGTGTCTGCATGCGATTTGTGAGGAATCGCTCAGGTTCTGGTTTCCTTAGAGTTTTAAAATCCTAAATGCTAAATTTTGCCACGTTGCACTCTGTGTGTGTGTAAGGGTGTGGGAACTTTTGCACAAAAAGCATATATAACAATGTGCTTTTTTTCAATCAGCCATCTTTCCGAGTACCAGAGGACCCAGGGTTTGATTCCAGCTCATGATCGGTAGGAACAGAAACCAGCGTATTGGGGGGTCGCTGCAGTAGATTATTGTTAGTTAGGTAGCTTTGTTAGGTAGCGGTTGTTGTTAATTACAGTGGTTGGGGACATTGTTAGCCACTAGCATTACAATCGGAGGTTATCGTTAGCTGGTTGACCTTGACGTATATATTTATTTGGCTTCCAGTTTCTTGTGTTGCTAAATAAAAACAAACGTTGAATATTCCTGTTCAATTTTTGTCTACCGTTACGTGAACTGAAGAACCAAACGAGCCTGAGAACGACCGGACGAAGGAACGACGCTAATCTACTGTATGCGACTTGAAACCTCAGATAACGTGGTTGCCACGGAAACGGTGAGACTTGAGACTTGTTGGTTCCTGGGTTTTGGGTCGAGTTTCTGTAAAAACCCATGCAGTGTGTGTGTGTGTGTGTGTGTGTGTGTTTGTGTGAAAGGTATTTTATAGCGTGTCTTCCTTTAAAATGTGTGTTTGTGTTTATGTTTGCTATCTGAGTTTAGCTAGCTTGTGTAGCGTTGACCACACGCTAATTACAACTTTTCAAAAATAATTGTTTGTCTTGCAGCCTCCTTCTGGTCTTCGTTTCTTTCTTCTGTTCCACCTCTCCTCTTCTTTTTCCTCTTCCTTCTCACTCGGTTCCTCCTCTTCTTCCGTTTTTTGGTTGCATTTTTCCCTCTCTCCGATCGTCACCACGGCGATTAAGTGGCTAATTTTAGACCTAAATTGTAGCTTAGCTCTTGGAGACAGATGAAAAGTGTCTGCTCCAGATGGGAGACGTGGGTTCTGTGCGTGTCTGAATCACACACTCGGGTTACGCAAACACACACACACACACACACACACACACACACACACACACACACAAGTTCCTCGTTTCATAATCTCATATTCATACATACACGTGCACACGGCCATGCGACGCTAATATTTTCTCATCATCTGCAGTTACTTAAAAAATTGCCACCCTGTCTGGGTGTTCTACTTTTTTTTTGGCCAGTGTTTGTGCTTCTGAAATAAAAAAGTGTGTCCTGTAAAAGAGCAGCTCAAAGCCAGCTGAAAGATCAAAACTCTGTTCCTCAGCTGCCTCTGCGGTACGATGTTTTGTTGTGATAATATTTGATAACGTCAGCTCATGCCTGCTAAATATCGTCTATGCTATGGTGCCTATACCATCTTTAGAGGAACGGACTTGCCTCGCTGTTTTATAAGTGCCTCCTCCACCCAGGAGTCACCCAGCATTCACACTGGAAAGTGACAAGACATGTGTGGCGCCCCCTTGTGGTTGTGATGTTATATTTGTCATGGTGATTGTTTGTATATTAGTGTAGAGTATCACATGCTGCCGCTTGAGGTTATACTAACCGATTTTGTGCGTATCCAGCTGACAGCTGTTTTGTTTTCATTAGCATTAAATGCTAGCTTTCACCCTGTTTCTCAAATCCAAAATTTTGCAACAATGTCGACTACATTTCTGGTCACTTGATCTCCATGGATACGAGTTCAAAATGATACCATATACTGGCATACACTGGAATTTTAGTGGTGCTAAGTATTTAGTTTCACAGTGCGCCAAAACTGATTAGCATAACACAAAGGAAGTCACAATTTTGTCGCATGCTAGTGTGAAGGCGGGGTCACGTGCATGGATGTTCCGGTATGTTTGATTCATTAGTGTGCGTTAACTATCAAACAGCAGCTGTCATTCTGGCTGGTCCTTCGTATTAGACGGTTTGATCTCACATGTCAGTTCCTCCTCCTGCCCCGAGATGTTCTCCTCGAGCGGTTCGGAAAAGTTTTCTGAAAGGTTCTCAAGCTCCGACTGGGTCTCCTCCGCCACCGAGGTTTCTGATTGGTCCTCGCTGTGTAAGACCTCAGTGCAGTCTGTCTCATTCAAAACACTGCTCTCGGATGGATGCTCCATCTCGTCGCAGAGCTCAGCGGCTGTTTTGGGTTCCCGCGGCAACGGTAGGCTCCTGTGGCGACTCCAGAGCTTGTGGAGCTCGGTTACTTCAGAAACGCTACTGCTGGTGCCACTGTCACGGAAACTGGCCAGAGGGGGACGGACTTTCACGCCAGTCACTGTCACGGAGCCTTCGATAGCTTTGCGTAGCTACAGAAAAGTAAAATTGCAAGTAAGACAGACCGGTTATGCCACGGAACAATTAGTCAACAGGAATTACATTATTAGGAATCGGATGAAAAAATGTCAGCACAGTGTGTGATAACCGGATAAAAAACTCGCACCTCTTTCAATGAGACGACTCCAACGAGTCTCCCGGTGCTTGTGACGTAAGCGTGATCCAGGCCGAGCAGAGAGAAAATAGTGTGCGTCTGCGATTTACAGACAAAACAACACAAAAATTTGGGAAACTCCCCTGCAGTTCATGCTAACAATGACCCTGCTTAGAATCGTCAGTAGTCAATTAGTTTTTCATATCCTGAGTACAATTTGTATACATTTTTATTTTGGCCCTTCCCTCTTTGATCATCCTCATCGATTTTAGCTCCGCCTCCTCAAAGGATTACTACATGTTTGCACTCATTACAGGGATGTAAAATGATCAGGCCTCTACTTCCTGGTGTAAACTTCCGATTCTGATGGCATATAAAAATGCGACTATGTGACAGGACGTTTACGTTTTGTTTTACGTGGTAATTTACATATGAGAGTGATTGAGATTCAATGCAAAAACTGAGCCTAACTTACTTTGTGCAAAGACGTTCGTTCTACGAGCTGGAAGGGGGCGGGGTCTATCTTACAATTGTTAAAGCAGACGGCTTCTTCCAGCTGTTGCTCCTCCCACTCAGCAATCTGGGGTAAAGACATCTTTGTGACATTGAAAGTCAGAGAAAAAGCAGGTTAGTTTGTATAAATATGACTCTTGCTCTCCTTTCGTAATCATCTGAGTTCTCAGTGGCAGAAGAAAATCTTTTGTGCCTCCTTAAACTTTTGCTTTCTGGCTTAGATTTTTCAAGCTAGCTTTCACTCATGTTTTTTTAATGAGCTTTTATTAGCTTTTAGGTTCATAGGAGGTTTGAGCTTTCAGTCAAAACTTAGCTTGTTAGGTTAGCATTTGCTTACTAACTAGCTTTTGAGCTCAAGACTCATCTGCTACTGATTTTGTGTATTATTGCTTGGAATGGTTCTGTACACTTTGTGAACAGAAGTGCAAGTTGAAGTGAGAGTGGAGTTTATTTAAATGTTCATGAACATGTGAGAAATTTATGCTACAATGTTTGTTCTAGCCTAAGATGCTAACCTCTGCTGTGGACATGTCTTCCTCGAGGTTAGGAGCTTCCTGAAATCACATTAGGCAGAAAAAATAAATTACTTGAAAATAAATACCATCCGTACCTGCTAATAACTAGCAAGGATGCCATTTTAGCATTTTTGTACATTGTAGTTAATGCTGTGCTTGCTAGGTTTGCTCCTGAAAGCTATGTTAGCATTTGTGTTATTTATGAGATTTCATTGTGTTGCTAGCTTTTACTCACAAACAACACTGTTAATCAGAATGTTTATTTTTATTTCATATAAAAAAAACTTAGCAGTAATCAGTAATCACAGGTGTCATCATTTTACCTCCACCTGCTCCTTCACCATATCTCCACAGGACGAACTCGGAGAACCTGAATGGACGAGAGCAAAATCTGGGTCACCAAAGTGTCCTGAATTCTGACTGTCCAAGAGAGAAGGTGTTGATTCATTTTCTCTTGATCTAATGTGTTACAGTTGCCATAGCAACAGCTCGTTTATGGGTTGTCCTTTTCTCCAATGAATGGAAAAGTATAATTGTAGGTAGAGAATCAGTTCAGGGTAGTCGTGTACGTACTGTTCAGGGTGTCGGGGTTGCTGATGGACGACACGGTCTTCAGTGCAGATTTGAGAGGAATCTGGGAGTTGGTGAGGGTCGGACTGTATGAAGATTCCTCTGTGGAAATCTACAGAAAACACGTTTCACAGTAACACTATTCCAATGTTATACTGATATACAGCAGGACACTTACAATGTTGCACATTTACAGTGTTTCATAGGTGCACTGTTCCAATGTTACAGTGTTCCAATGTTACACAGTTTTCGATGATACACTGTTAAAATGCTACAATTTTCCTGATTGTTGCATCAATCAGATGTTACATGTTTACAATGCTACAATGTTGCACATTTACAATGTTATAATGTTATCACAGTTCTAATGCTACAATGTCACAATTATGCCATTCAGATGTTACAATGTTACCAATGTACTCATACAATGTTAAATCCCACAAAAGTTACTGAAACAAACTAAAATATTGTATATTTATGAAAGGTGGTGAAGATTTAACTCTTATTGCACCTGATTGGTGCACTGACATGTTCCATTTAGCAAGCTTTCTTCTTCTTCTTCTTCTGCTTCTTTCGGCTTCTTCCATTAGGGGGCGCCACAGCGGATCATCCGTCTCCATACACCCCCTGTCCTCTACATCTGCCTCTTTTACACCAACTACCTGCATGTCTTCTCTCACCACATCCATAAACCTCCTCCTTATCTTCCTCTTTTCCTCCTTCCTGGTGTCTCCATCCTCAGCATTCTCCTACTGCTATACCCCATGTCCCTCCTCTGCACATCTCAATCTCACCTCCCTCACCTTGTCTCCAAAACGTCCTACATGCGCTGTCCCTCTAATAAACTAATTTCTAATCCTGTCCATCGTTGTCACTCCCAACGAACATCTCAACATCTTCAGCTCCGCTACCTCCAGCTCCACCCCCTGTCTTTTACTCAATGCCACTGTCTCTAATCCATACAACATCTCAGGTCTCACCACAGTCCTATAAACTTTCCCTTTCACTCTCACAGATTCTCTTCTATCACAATCACTCCTGCTATCACTCTTCTCCACCCACTCCACCCTGCCTGCACTCTTTTCTTTACTTCTCTAACACACTCTCCATTACTTTGCACTGTTGACCCCAGGTACCTGAACTCCTCCACCTTCTCCACCTCTTCTCCCTGCAACCGCACCCCTCCACTGCCCTCCCTCTCATTCACACACATGTAAGCTTTATAATTTGCTTTTTTTTAATCTGCAGCATCTTACCAGGAAGCGAACACCACGGCCAGCTTTAGGTGAAGAATTCTGGGAAATCGAGGCGGGGACGTGGGCACCGTTGTCCTGCGCTCGTTCCCTCAAGTACTCCAACCTTCGCCCTCGACTGAGCTGCTCCGAGAGCAGGAACTGGAGCTGAGAACGCTCAATAGATCCCAGCAGGATCATTGACTCTGAACGTGAATAGGAAACAACAGTAAATACGGCGAGACGAGATCAGAAACGAAGCAGGAGGAAGTGTGTGTGTGTTCGAGATAATAAAGATGCACTTCACATGCGTCTGAATGTACAGTACTGTAAAGGGGGGGATTTGTTAGAACAGGTTCACCTTTAGACTCCACGAGAGCCAGAGTTTTGAGTTGCCCGTTCACCAGCGCCTCCTGCACATCACGGTACGTAGAGGACAGCGTGATGTAACGAACATCTCGCACCATGATGTCCTCCACTCGGATATTATACTTCCTACAAACCGACGACACAAAACTGCAAATCAGCTAAATTGTAAGAAGGTTCTGGCTTGTGATTGGTCAGAAACAATGTTGATTTATTTCCTGGAACAGCAGCTCTGAGAGCAGTGTGGGTTTATAATAATATCAATGCACTTGTTCTAGTACATCATTTCTGGCATTCGTGCAGATTAAAAATGCATCTGATTGTTGATATGATGGAGTTTTGTGTAAGGAGTCTCCAGTGTCAGTGGTTTGTAAGAGGCAGAGGTAGAGCTGAACCCTGAATCTTCAGGACAGAGGAGTTATTTTGTCTTATTGACCTAATGAGAACGAATAGAGAGAGGCTGCTGAGGAACGATTGCAGCTGTGGGCAGAATGCTGTGGTATAAGAGGAATAAAACCACCCTGGTACATGCTGTTGGAGGAAACTAATCACAAAATCTTGGATTGGACAGAGAGGCGAGGAAGGCACTCACTCCTGGCCCCAGCCCAGTTCTGGGAGATATGGAAGTTTCTGGATCCTGATGATGGAGTCATAAAGTGATGGCTGGAGGCTCTGAGCCACAGCATTGGCCAGAATCACAGCGATCATCACGGGCAGAATGTGTGAGATCTGACCAGTCAGCTCGAACACGATCACCGCCGTGGACACGGTGTGTGTGACGGCTCCGGAAAGTGCCGCTGCACCTGAACACACACACACATTTTTATTAACGCACGATTTATGCAGCACACATTTCTTTTTGACCATTTTCATAAAAAATATAAGTTAATAAATATAAAAGAGGCGAAATTGAAACCTTAAAATCACTAAACATACTACTGCACCAGGTCTCAAATCAATCATCAAAATCCGGCAATTAAAACTGTCCGTGTGGAAACATAGCAAAAGTTCCACCAAAATTACTTTAAAACATTTACAAGAATATTTTGTCTTCATGCTTTATGTTGAGTTTGGTTTCACTAATAATAAACATACATTTGCATAAAGCATTAATATTTGTCCATGTCCATGTTGATCTTGCTAGCTAGATGATTAAAGCATCGCAATGCTAATACAAAACAGCTCTTTTGGGAAGCATTTATGTAACATTAGTTATTGAAAATATGTTGTATTTTAAGGTTTTAAAAATGGTCAGCTTAAATAAACATCTGTTTTTCTTTACATTCACACCATGTGAGGAATTTCCTGGCTACTTGTGGGCTAGCTGGTTAGCTTGGTAAACAAGCTAGCTGTACGTCAATAATGTATTTTATCACTTAGTAATAAGTCTGGGATGTTTTAAAAAATAATTTATGCTGATATGATGTGACGTGAACCTCACCTACAACAGCGTAGCCGCCGGGAACTATGGGATACACCGTGCTGTCGCTGTGAATGCCGTCAGGGAAAATGGCGGCCATGCTTTCACCCACCAAACGCCCAAACGCAGCACCTGAGTAAAACTTTCACCTCATTATACACATCCAAAACCTTTACATGTCAAAGTTACTCACAATTAATATCAATATTATATACAGCATAAACCTGAGGTATACAAAAACCACTGCTCTTCTGTATTACTCAGATTATACACATATTATTTTTTGAAGCTGAAGCACCAGAAGATTTAAAAAGCTAGATTCAAAGCTGTAAAAAAATAATAATTATTTATATATATATACACATATAATTTCGATTTTTTAAATATTAATATAAATTTTGTCACCTCCCAACCATAAGATCAGTATTTTTATTTTTACACCCCATTTTACATCTGATGAGCTCCAGTCTTCTGGGAAGATGTTCCACTAGATGTTGTGGAGAGCACTCAATCGCTTGTGTTTCAGCAGTAAAATGTCGCTGGATTTAGAAGCTTGACGTAATTGTTGATTTATTAATGGGAGTTTCGAGTGACTTACTTGTGCACACAGGACTGATGATTTTGCTTGGCAATGTGGATGAAGATGGCGTGGGGAAATAAAGAGAAACGCAAACGGTGAGCTAAAATAAAAGCACAGACAAACGCTGAGTGAACAAACAAAAAACTAAACAATAAAATGGTCCAAAAAGATTACAAAAACAACACAAACAATGTACTGAAGCTTTTTTCATCAAGATGAAGTATGCAAGGGAGTGTTGAAGCGTATGAAGAAGTGATGAAGTGTACGAGTGAGAGAGTGAGAGATGAAGGTATGATGGAGAATCAAAGTGTATGAAGGAAAATTAAAGCATATAAAGAAGAACTGAATTGTATGAAGGAGGGTTGAAGCGTATGAAGGAGAGACGAAGCGTATGAAGGAAAGCTGAAGCGAATGAAGGAGAGTTGAAGCGTATGAAGGAGAGTTGAAGCGTATGAAGGAGAGACGAAGCGTATGAAGAAGGGGTTGAAGCGTATGAAGGAAAGCTGAAGCGAATGAAGGAGAGTTGAAGTATATGAAGGAGAGTTGAAGTGTACAAGGGAGAGTTGAAGCTTATAAAGGAACAGGTTTAAAACACAGGGTAGGATGTTAGGATCATGTACCTATTAGGAAGACGGGCATGAAGGCGCCGCATGGCACCGGCATCGTTGTAGCGACGGCTGACATCCAGAACTGTTGGGAAAAACAACAGCAACAAAAACATTCTTCCTTTATCACGTTCCCTCATCACTCCTCTTATCCTTTGTGACTGAAACATTAAGACGTCTTTGATCTCCAGGCCTTGACCATCACCTGCTAACAGCTAACATCTCAATTTATAATACTGTCAAACTCTAACACTGCAATTCTTTGTTAAATGGAATCATTCCGAACGTCTGCGTGTGTTGTGTAAAGATTCCTGATGTCCTGATTTACCTTCATGACGATGAACAGGAGGAGGGTGATGAAGACGCTGACCTGCGGGTGTTTCCAGGCCTGAGACTGACCAGAGAAGTCGAACTCCTCGGATATGCCCTGCTTGTACCACGTCTGATTGTCGAACAGCGCCACCAACGACTCGTGCTGAGTGAGCTGAGCGCCGACACACACCACATTACTAACAGCAGAAATACTTCACTATTACAATATATACAGTTTATAAATCCTGTGTGTACTGATTACTGCTGACCCGAGGAGAAGAAACATGGAGCGTCGTAATGATACGTCACCGTTATTATATTTATTTCTATATATTTTATATTACAGTAAAATATTTCAACTAAAAAAAAATTGCATTTACTTTTTAAAGCATGTGAAATATTTTTCAATCCATGTAACAAGTCACAATAATTATTTAATAATTATGAAATTATTCATTATTGATGATAAATAATTATCTGTTTAATTTGTATAATTTTCTGGTTTTAAAAAATTGCATAATTTATGATGGATAAATAAATAAATAAATAAATAAATAAACTAATAAATATAAACAAAATTAAACAAACAAATAAATATATATTTGTTCTATGTTAAATATTATACAAATTCTATTGTTAAATATCATATATAAGAATATCAGACCTGTCCAGCCATGAACTGCCCAAATCCTGGGGGAAACGTGAGAGTGGATATGAGCAGAGTGACGACAGCAGGATACACCAACCTCCTACAGAAGAACAAATATAAATCATATCAAAAGGTTTTCAAACATCTGAACTTAAATAAAAAAATAACCAACATAATGAGGTGAACATCAGACACCATCAAATCTCAGCTATGTGGCTAAAAGTATTGTGATGCCTGTCATGATGTCTCTCGATCTGGAAGCATGAAATTTCTCCCTGTTTCAGCATGACAATGGTCCTGGGCACAAAGTCAGCTCCATGAAGATCTGCTTTCCTTTGGCTGGAGTGGAAGACCTCCTGCTATAAACCCTATTGATCTAAAATGCTGGCTGCACCCGAGGCCTCCTCACCTCACCTACATCAGTACCTGACTTTACTAACACCCTTGCTGAATACGATGCATCCTGGTTCCACTGATCATCCTTGAGATGTTTCTACAACTTGATTGGAGTCCACCTGTGGTAAATTCAGTTGATTGGAGATGATATTGAAAGACACACACCTGTCTATAGAAGGTACCACAGTTAACAGTTGATGTCAGAACACACACCAAGCCATGAAGACCAAGGAATTGTCTGTAGACCTCTGAGACAGGATTGTATGGAGGCACAAATCTGAGGAAGGAAACCGAAACATTTCTGCAGCACTGAAGGTCCCAATGAGCACAGTGGCCTCCATCATCCATAAATGGAAGAAGTTTAGAACCACCAGGACTCTTCCTAGAGCAGAGCCGCCCGGCCAAACTGAGCGATCGGGGAGAAGGGCCTTAGTCAGGGAGGTGACCAACAACCTGATAGTCACTCTAAAAGAGCTCCAGTGTTTCTCTGTGGAGAGGAGAACCTTCCAGAAGAACAGCCATTTCTGCATCATTTCACCAATCAGGCCTGCATGTAGAGTGTCCAGACAGAAGCCAGTCCTCAGTAAGAGGCACATGACAGCCCACCTGGAGTTTGCCAAAAGGCACCTGAGTACCATCCCTACAGTAAAGCATGGTGGTGGCAGCATCATGCTGTGGGGATGTTTTCCAGCAGCAGGAACTGGGAGACAGAGACGTCCTTGATGTTACCCTGCTCCAGAGTGCTCTGGACCTCAGACTGGGGTGAAGGTTCATCTTCCAACAGGACAACAACCCTAAACACACAGCCAGGATAACAAAGGAGTGGCTACAGGATGACTTTGTGAATGTCCTTTAGTGGCCCAGCCAGAGCCCAGACTTGAACCCGATTAAACATGGCTGAAAAGGACTGTGCACCGACGCTCCCATCCAACCTGATGAAGCTCGAGATGTTCTGCAAAGAAGAATGGGAGAAACTGCCCCAAAAATAGGTGTCAAGCTTGTAGTCTCAAACTCAAAAAGACTTGAGGGTGTAATTGGTGCCAGAGGAGCTTCAACAAACTACTGAGCAAAAGCTGTGAAAACTAACGTACATGTGTTTATTCGTCTTTTATTTCGATTAAATTTGCAAATATTTCAAACAAACTTCTTGCACGTTGGCATTGTGGCCCATTGCTTGTAGAACTTTGAATAAAATCATGAATTGAATTTATTTTGGAGTAAAGCTGTGACATGGGAAAAGTGAAGCTCTGTGGAAACTTTGAACTGTAAATATTCTGTAAGTGTTCGTAAGCAGACGCACTTTTTTAGCAGAAACTTGTTGATGGTTTTCTGTTTCCTCATCGACTCAACGATCAGCCGGTTGAGGTAAACGTACAGCGCTCCTCCGAATCCACTCGCAATCCTGAGAGAGAAAAAGAAACTCATTCAAAACATTTTCAAATGTAAATCTGATGTAAAAAACGATCAGGAAGCATGAAGATAATGGGCTCAGTACCCGAGGACGGCGAAGGCTGGAAGTTCCTGCAGGTCGAATGGGAAATCCAGACGGAATCGTGTTTTAAACAGAGCCGTGATCGTCTCTGCGAAAGGATCGTTTTTTACGGGATTAGATTTGCCGATTGGACCAGGGGATGTTTATATATCCAATACACCTCATACCACAGCGCTAATGAGAAGGTGTTAAATGATTCTCTCTAATCAGCAGATTAATTAAGTCATCGTTGTTTCCATAGTAACGGCTCTTTCACAGGCACTTGGAGATCTTTGTAAGGAGTCTCCATTGTCAGCGCTTTGTAGCATTTAGAGGTCTTATCATAATAAATAAACAAGTTAATAAGTTAACTCACTGATTAATAATGAAAACGTGTTCAAAACGTTTCTCACCCTCGTCTTTGTTCCACACGGCCAACACTCTGAAGATAAAGGCGCTGAACGTCGCTGCGAAAAATCCTCTCCAATAATTCCTCACCGCAAAAAACGTAGACGTCACTTCAATACTGAACAACACACCTGCAAAACACACAGCAGGTCCATGTAGATGTTTGGAGAAGTGCTAGCTACACTAAAGGCCAAAAGTTTGTGGACACCTGATCATCACTTATGTGAATCTTTTTGAACTTCCCATTCCACCTTTAGTGATATTTGCTGTTATCATGACGTCACTTTACCTCCGATCGGAGCCGCGAAGCAGCAGCCCACTCCCACTGCACACGCCGCAGAGAGCATCTCTGTGTTCCTCAACTCGTTCTGCAACACGCACACACACACACACACACACACACACACACACACACACACACACACACACACACACACACACACACATCAGCTCACACTCACCACACAGCATTCTTCACATCTAAAAAGATGAACTAAACAAAAAATGTTGGAAATGTTCTACATTTACAGCTGATCACACAAACTTTACAACAATGTCATTTCTTTCCTGTGGGAAAAAAAAGAAAACAAACAAACAAACAAACAAACAAAAAGAAACACGTTTATTTGTAATATAAATCATTAGACCAGGATAAATTAATAAATAAAACGATCAGAACGCTTTACCAAAGTGTTCACTCTTAGAAAACCAGGTTCTTGAAGGGTTTCTTTAGGTGCAATAAAAAAATTTTTAAAACCTCACTACTAGAACAATGTTGTCATCTTAAGAGTTATAAATATAATTATAAATAAATAGAATACAGCGCTCTCCGTGCAGCGTGCAGTCTCACGTGTCAAAACAAACAGCACGTGGCGTCAGTGATTCGCCTCTAGAGGCCGCTGTTGTAATGACAGCGGGCCGAAAGACAAGGAAAAACTACCGGTATGGATTTTTGCCGATAGTTCAGGCGATTAAATATCAGTGCCGCGACCTTTATTATTAACCAGGGGACATTTTAATTTGAAACTTTATTATCAAATACCGATATAATACGAGAAAAACATATATTTACAATTACATTTTCAAAATATGTCTCTGGCGTAGTTCAGAAGGTCGTTCCACATGCGTAGTTTGGGGAGTCCTGGTTTAAAGGTTCTCATGAGTTTAAGGCTGATTGGATGATTAAGCTTCGTTAAGGTTGATTGGTATTTAGGTTTCTTAGTTTCTTCACGGAAAGAAGTTCTACTACAGGTATGGGTAAAGTTCTAGATTCACTGTCAGTATATCAGGTCACATGGTCATTTTTGCCGTGTTTCACTAATTCATACAAAACAAAAAGGGTTTTACAGGTTCTTCAAGATGTCCATTATATACTGAAGGTCAGATAATGGTTCCATGTAAAACCTTTAAGCGTTCTCTGATAATGATGAGCTCTGAAGAACACTTTCAGTGTCCAGACGAATTTTGTGCGTTTTTGTCAGGATTTTCAAAAGTTCTTCACAAAGTTAAAGGTTCTTACATTTCAGAAAGGTTCTTCACGGAAGCACGTCTGATAGGGAAGTTCAGGGTTCTTTATAGAGCCTTTTTCTAAGAGTGATGCTGAACACATCCAGACTGATCGACGTTAATGGGGTTAAAGTTATTAATTGGATTCTTACCTTGGTTCCCTCGAATGGCTCTTCCTTCAGCAGTAGGAAGTAAAAACAGAGATGTACAGAAGTGAATACCTGCATCTTTATTTCCGTCGTAACTAATAATACCGGATCGTTTCCATCCACGGCCTCCTCCACTTCCACACCGTGTTGATTGCTTGCTACTTTTGACACGTGAGTTCCCAGCAGATGATTGGTCTTAATTTAAACTCTGCGCTGATGCTAAAAATGCTAAACTCGCAAGTGGCCCGTTCTCTGGGGCTTTCAGGCAATTACCATCTGACACAACATTATTTTTTTTATTATTTAAAAGTGCCTTTTCTTGCTGACTTTAATAGTCGTCTACAAATCAGGACAGATTCCACATCGAAATAAACTCCTGATGTCAGGCGCTCGCTCTCAGCCGCACCTTCAGTGTCCATTACAACGTCATTTTAATTACAATTACACTTCGACTGTAATTAAAACCAACACCCACAGGCACGAGCAATTCACACAAACAATTATCCGAGCTTTTAGTCTCGGCATTTCAACGAGTAGTCAGGGGCTTTCATAAATATTCTGCAGACTGGATGACAAAGTGTTTAGGCTTTGCCGTTAAAAAAAAAAAAAAAAGGAAAAAAAAAACTCTTGAAAGGTTCATCACAATGAGTTTTTATCTTTAAAGATGGAATGAGTGGCTTTGTGCATGTTCTGAATTTATTCACTGGGAAAATATCTTTATCTGTTAATCACATGAAAGTCATTATGTGCAAGACGACTGTATATTCAGTACACTGCACTACATGCATGGGTTTAGTTATTATATATACTATATTATCATCTTTATCAGCATTTATGTGCATTCTTTATAATAAATAAAGCATTATTTATTTACTGTATACATGCCTAACCCACCATGTCCATAATGTTGAATGCTCTATTCACTATAAGCGTGGTTTTAATGCTTATGCATGCTGTATTTATGATATACACAGGTTTAGTCATTATACATGGTATTAGTCACTATATGCATGCTTTCTTCACATTTGCATGGACATGCATATGCATATTCATTATATCCAGACATTAATCATTATATATGTTCTTCATAATGAATACAGCAGTTTTTTTTTTTACTATATGCATAAATTATATATACAGTATATATAATCCCCATATGCATGTTTTATTTATAACATGGCTTTAGTCACTATACACGGTGTAAATCACTGTATACTGGCTTTAGTCTCTATATCTACACTTTATTATATGCATATATATTAGCATGCATGCTTTATGTAATTTTTTATTCGTTCTATATATTCTTTATTGTCGATATACATGCTTTATCACTGTGTGCATGCTTTTAATCACCATATAAATACTTTGCTCAGTATATGCACAATTTATTCACCGTATCCATTAATAAATAAATACATGCATGTGGCTTTAGGATATTTAATAAGTGATTTGAATAATCTAGTGCAAACTGTTTGAACAGGAATTTTAGTAGGATTTTCCCGTACAGGTCTGAAGGGTTTAGAGGATATTTAGACAGCATTTACTGTATAATGAAGACCGAACAGATCAAAAGCGTGTAGCACTGCATCAGAATGAAGATTTATCATAAAACCACAGGAAAAAGAGAAAAACAATCGTTAGAGCATCAGTGCGGTGCTGCACCACTTCTGTAATACTTATGCAATTTGAATTTTCTTGTAGAAACTGGGAGAAATTCTCAAAGCAGGTATCTTGAAAACATTGTAAAACCATGTTTAGATGAAATGTTCTCATGCCATGGTGTTGCTGCGCCACCTCACAGTGCTACTCGAAACAACAAGCACAAACTACAACTGCTGTTTATTTCACCAAGACTCAGATCCTTCAGAGACTATTTGTTTATAGAAGAAGAAAAAAACTCCTCTCACCATGTAGATTCCTCCGAACAGGGCCATGAATTTGCTCAGAAGGGCAGCACACAGACTCGCAACATGGACGAACGGACCCTGAACACACACATGGACACGTTATGTGCTTTGTGGATAAGAGAGTTTTCTAAACATCATAAATAGGAATGTTATTGAAATAATACACACTATATGGCCAAAAGTTTGTGGACAACTGATCATAAGATTTTGGCCTTTTTGAGCATCTTATTTGTACAGAAGTCCTAAAGAAGATGTTTAGATGTTCGTTGGGAGTGACGACGATGGACAGGATTAGAAATGAGTTTATTAGAGGGACAGCGCATGTAGGACGTTTTGGTGACAAGGTGAGGGAGGAGAGATTGAGATGGTTTGGACATGTGCAGAGGAGGGACATGGGGTATATCAGTAGGAGAATGCTGAGGATGGAGACACCAGGAAGGAGGAAAAGAGGAAGACCAAGGAGGAGGTTTATGGATGTGGTGAGGGAAGACATGCACGTAGTTGGTGTGAAAGAGGCAGATGTAGAGGACAGAGGGGTGTGGAGACGGATGATCCTCTGTGGCGCCCCCTAATGGGAGCAGCCGAAAGAAAAAGAAGAAGAAGAAGAAGAAGATTTGTAGAAGTCCTAAGAGGTATAATAATATTTTTTCTCTTTGTTTTCTCGTGATCTCGACATAACGACTTGTTTCAGTTCTGATCACGAGTAAACTACTTTGTGCACAGGTGAATTGTTATGCTGGAACTTTTTTGGGTCTCGTAGCGTCTCCAATACTTTTGGCCACATAGTAAAAGCATGGCTGAACTTCCTGTTTGTGTTCTTCACTCTAACTCACCTCTTTGCCCAGCGGCATGCCGCTTCCCAGGGCACAGGTCAAACCAATTACTTTTGCCACGAAGGTTTTAAAAGTCAGGTATTCTTTCAGCACCACACCACGGAGGATTGTTTTCATCTCCGGAATCCCAGACCCTAGTCGAGGAAGAGGAGGAGAAGCGGGATGAAGAGTCGATACAGAAACACACGTGGACAGCAAAAATATCAATTGTGAGATTTATATATTTCTTTCATTTAAATATGTACGTTCATTAAGAACAATAAGGGGAAAATAAGGACAATTAAAAAAATAATAATATACACGGGTAGCCAAAAGTATGAGGACACCCGACTTTCACACGCTCATGTGGTTCATCCCCTAAATGTTCCATCAAAATCAGAGGCACCCAATTGTGTAAAATCTTGTGAAACATCTGCCCAGAAGAGTGGAGTTTTTTATGACAGCTGATGGAGTTTAAATGTGGAATCGGAGGTTCAAAAAGCACAAAATATGATGGTTTGGTGTCCACAAACTTTTAGCCATTACTGTAAATAGGGGATGATTTTTAATCTATAATCAAATACCGTTATTGAGAAAGAATCAAAGGGTTTTAGAACTGTTTTAATATACACAACTGTGTGTGTGTGTGTGTGTGTGTGTGTGTGTGTGTAGGGGGCCCTCACCCACTGCTTGAGGTGCAAGAATTTGTGTAAACCCTGCAGAGAAGGTAATCAGGACCACAGGATACGCCACCCAGGCCAGGTACTGCAGGAGCATGTTACTGTCCAGTCCTCCGTACATCCACTTCTGTGCTACAGACACAACACACACACACACACACACACACACACACACACACACACACACACACACACACACACACACACACACTGTTTGAAAGGAATTATTTCTCTACAGCAGCTGGTCCTTTTATTTATCTTATAGACAAAAAGACAAAAGGTTTTGCTGAATTGAATGTTGTGGAGAATCGGTGAGTTCCTCCTGTTCCTCGCTTATGTTTTTAGCAGCTATATGAGGTGGTATCAAAAAGCTTCGAGACTATTTTGTAACACACTAACAGATTGCAGCAAGAGGCTGCACGCACAGTCACAGGGAGCACCGAACTTCACAAGTGGATCAACAGACATCTCCTGTGTACATCGGGAGCAGTGCAGCTGGAGCAAATGTGGAAATCTGAGTGAAACTGGGCAAATCTGATACAGAGATGTTTGATGTGATGTACGTTTGACATACTGCGATGCTGCGGCGAGTCGTTCGAGGTGTTTCGAGTAGCACATGTGTTTCAAAACGCAGAAGAACATCACCGGAAGAACATGAGAGACCAGGAAGGCCTTAGACGAGCTCAATCCACATGATCTCACTTCCAAACCCACCTTACTCACCAGATTTGACTCCTGCTGACTTCACCCTCTTTCCGAAGATGAAGATCTGGCTCGCTTTTTTTTTTAAAGAAGAGTTCCAGGACATGTTCCAGGAGAACGCTGGGAGACGCTGTATAGCTGTTCAAGGCGAGTATTTTAAGGGTGATTGTGTAGAAACATAGATAAATAAAGTGCTTTCTACAGAGCGAGTCTCTAAGCATTTCGATACCACTTCGTAAACACTCGTTCCCTCAGCATGAGCTGCCTCACCAGCTGCCTCATGAGCTGCCTCACAAGCTGCCTCACCAGCTGCCTCACGAGCTGCCTCACGAGCTGCCTTTACAAGCTGCCTTCTGTTTCTTCCACATCCTCTGTCACATTCTTCTCACTCACCTTGCTGACAGAAGGCGATGGTGTAGTCCATCACCCAGCTGACCATCGCCATCACCAGCCCCAAGAGGATGAGGAAAATCCAATCTTCTCCAACACGTGAAATCAAGAACCTCTGGCAACGCGAAGTGCACACTGTGGATGCAAAGTAGGGTCAGTGTTCACACTTCTGTACTTAATTACCCACAATTCTGTTTTCATAGAGCGTATCCTCTTTATCACAGTCACAATCGGAGAGTGTGTGTGTGTGTGTGTGTGTGTGTGTGTGGGGAGGAGCGTCAAAACACAAGGTGCTTATCTACTGTGCAAACTAGCTTCCAATTCCAGATCGTTACGTCGTAACATCATAATTAGAACGCTACCACTTGTTGGACTGTTGCCATGGTAACTGTCTCTGAGATGACCATCACCTCGCTCTGTTTCCTAAACATTGCTTGTAGCACCATTTACACTCGTGGTCATGGTTACATCCCAGGACGATTTTATACGCATACAACGATTTTCAGATCTACATTAAAAGCATTCATATTTCGTCAGTGCCGTAATTATTGGCACCCCAATTAATCACTAAATCTGAAGATGTGAATAAACAATAATATAAAAGCGCAGTGATAGGACATCTTTCCATATGGTCAGGAGAAGGTCTATTATTAGGGCTGTGATCTTACACACACACACGTGGGAGGAGGAGGAGGAGGAGGAGGAGGAAGAGGAGGCCTCCTGCATAAAGAGCGTTTATAAGTGTTTAAGTCTCTTCAATGTGGAAGGTCAGCTTTTGTTTGGATCGCAACATCTGAATCGAAAGGAAAACCGCTTTGCTCGAGGTTTGTGATAATATTGCAAAACCTGGAGGTTATTGTGCGATGAAAGCAGACAGGTGGTGTGTATATTAAGTCCTTAGCGAGAGTGTGAGGGACAGCCGTGGGAAAAGCAGCGAGCGTGCGATTTCCCTGAGCGTGGACGCCGATGACAGCATGCAGAACTCATGCATAATGCAGCAAAGCGCAACATGTCGTGGGATGGACAGGATATTTATATCTGCAGGAGGAGAAACGGAGGCGAGTGGATTGGAGGAGGCGCTGAGATCTGCTCTCTATGCCTGACATGACAACCAATGTCAAGCTGTTAACACTGAGCCTGTGGGCATCAGCGTCCTCTGTTCCTTTTCTTTTTTTTCCCTTAACCCCGTCACAGGATTATTCAGTTGCTGTTTTGTAAACTCTGCATGCTCGAATGCTGGATGCGGATCTTCCTGCTGCAGTGCCACAGAGGCCAGCTATGTTTACTGTGCTGGGAATTTCAGTCTTATCTAATCGTATCTAATTTAAGATCATCCATTTCCCACCCACCACCAGGTCTCCTCTAGAAGACTAAAATTATTTATCTGGTATGGCTGTCCTCGTTTTACAGTTTTCTCTCTTTAGCTTGCTGGTTTTCCTCACTCCTGATCCAGCTCCGCCCCTGAACACACCCCCAATCACTCTTCACACCTGGTGTATTTCTATGTAGGACCCTAGAGCCAATAGCTTTCTGATTTATGGACTTATTTTTGTCTTTCCATTACAATTCAACTTCCAGTCAATTATGTCTTCACTGAAACCCCTCCTAATATATTACATCATCACTTAAACCCCTCCTATATATTACATCACCACTGAAACCCCTCCTAATATATTACATCATCACTTAAACCCCTCCTATATATTACATCACCACTTAAACCCCTCCTAATATATTACATAATCACTTAAACCCCTCCTATATATTACATCATCACTGAAACCCCTCCTAATATATTACATCATCACTGAAACCCCTCCTCTTATATTACATCATCACTTAAACCCCTCCTATATATTACATCATCACTGAAACCCCTCCTAATATATTACATCATCACTTAAACCCCTCCTAATATATTACATCATCACTGAAACCCCTCCTAATATATTACATCATCACTGAAACCCCTCCTAATATATTACATCATCACTTAAACCCCTCCTCTTATATTACATCATCACTTAAACCCCTCCTAATATATAACATCATCACTTAAACCCCTCCTATATATTACATAATCACTTAAACCCCTCCTAATATATTACATCATCACTTAAACCCCTTCTTATATATTACATCATCACTGCAACCCCTCCTCTTATATTACATCATTACTTTAACCCCTCCTAATATATTACATCATCACTTAAACCCCTCCTAATATATTACATCATCACTTAAACCCCTCCTAATATATTACATAATCACTTAAACCCCTCCTATATATTACATCACCACTTAAACCCCTCCTAATATATTACATCATAACTGAAACCCCTCCTAATATATTACATCATCAATTAAACCCCTCCTCTTTTATTACATATTCACTTAAACCCCTCCTAATATATTACATCATCACTTAAACCCCTCCTAATATATTACATCATCACTTAAACCCCTCCTAATATATTACATAATCACTTAAACCCTCCTATATATTACATCATCACTTAAACCCCTCCCAATATATTACATCATCACTTAAACCCCTTCTTATATATTACATCATCACTGCAACCCCTCCTCTTATATTACATCATCACTTTAACCCCTTCCTAATATATTACATCATAATTGAAACCCCTCGTAATATATTACATCATCACTTTAACTCCTCCTCCTACTATGATGTCATAACCAAAGCAGCTCAAGTAAATTACATCATAAACCTGCCCCTCATGTTATGTCATCGTGTCTGCATATTAATAAACATGCATGTGTGTGAATGTGTGCGTGTGTGTGTGTGTGTGTGTGTGTGTGTGTGTGTGTGTGTGTGTGTGTGTGTGTGTGTGTGTGTATTCACACTGCCAATGGGAAAGAGAAACACAAAAAGAGAAAAAGACAGAGGGAGTGAACACGATGACTCCCCCCCCCACACTTCACTCCAGCTCCCATTCTGTGTGTGTAGGTGGCAACTTGATGATCATCCAAATCCCTGAAATTCTGTCCTGAAGGTTCAGAATAGCTGCACCATACACACACACACACACACACACACACACACACACACACACACACTACGCCAGCAAGTGATTTTTATGCTTCTTCACACAGAGCAGTTCACACTCAACAGGCTGCCTAAGGAGGCGATGATACTGACACAGAAGGTGTGTGGGTCTTTGGAGAGTCGCCTCGCGGGGGCCAAAACCTCGTCTTCATTTAATAAACAGTTAATGAACAGATCCCACTGAGGGAACTTGTGGAACGCCAAAAAAACCTCGACCAGATTTCAATGATGAATTCTTTGTAATTCATAACAACACATTTTTTAGTATTTCATCCAAATGCTAGCAAATAAATGAATTAAAGCGAAACAGTTTGTAAATAGACGTTTGTCCTTTTAGGCACAGACGACAGGTCTCTCTATCACACACACACACACACACACACACACACACACACACACACACACACACACACACACTGGATAATTATAAAGCTGTTCCACCGTATACAGCATTTGTCATTCCCTAATAATCACAGACACTGATTGTGCTCCCTGCTGGCAAACACACAACGCGACAGAGGCAGCGGCGGCCATTTTTCCCTTCCTGCTCAGCCTGTTAATGACCGAATCAATATTCCTCATCTAAATCACCATCTTTATTGCCATCTTTTGTTATTATTGTCATCGTGTCACCATTAGAAACACTTGTCTGGTGATTTATCATCATCTCTCTCTCTCACTCTTACACACACACACACACACACACACACACACACACACACACACAGAGTCTCGTCTGCAGCGTTTTGGCTCCACGGGTGCAGCACCTGTGGAATCTCAATGAGACCCACAAGGACAAAACGAGTCCAAACGAGCCGATCGATGGTAATTAGTGTCCAGTAGAGGGCAATCTATCAACAAGAGGCTAACTGAGGCACTGTTACCTGCAGCATTGGCTTCCTTACCTTTCCACACACACACACACACACACACACACACACACACACACACGTTCTTGTCTATACACACACTGCCTTTTCATGGGGCTGGGAGACAAATGAAACTGTTGAGCTCACATTATTTCACCCAACATCGAACACACTCACTTAGACCACCAGTAGGATGTGTGTGTGTGTGTGTGTGTGGAAAGGTGTGTGTGTGTGTGTGTGTGTGTGTGTGTGTGTGTGTGTATAAAATGCTCTATCAACTACACCAGCTTTATCTCCAGCCCATATTGACCATATAATCCCTATTAAGCACCACTATTCTCCTAAAAGCTTTCATCTTGTTCTTCTTCATTATCTGCCACTTTGGTCCACACGTCTCATCTTCCTGTTTTTGTCATCACTTTACTTCTCGCATCCTAAAAACTTTCAGATGTAAATGCACCCAAGGTATTTCATTTGATTTATATCTGATTGCTTCAGTTAATTCAGGAGGTAAAAGTATCCCTGCCATGTCTGACATCATAGCTACAAAAAACCCATCTGAGGAGAACATCATGTAACAGGAACCCAAAAACACAACGTTATACTACAAACCCCTCAGGATACACTGCAGCATAGCTAGGGGAGCTGGTAGCTTAGTGGTCCAAGCTTTGGATTCTGGCTCTGAAGGTTGTTCAGAGTTCAGATCTCAGACACACCATGTTGCCATTCCTGGGCCCCTGAGCAAGGCCCTTAACCCACATGGTGCTCAGTTTTATAAATCAGATAAACGTAAGCCACTTTAGATAAGGGCATCTACCAAATACCAAAAATGGAAATAGAAAGCCCTCTCAAAGCATGACATCATAACTTAAATCCCTCCCATTAAATGACATAATAACTATAACATAATACACAACAGATTCTGGATAATATAATGAAATAGTGTGTGTGTGTGTGTGTGTGTGTGTGTGTGTGTGTGTGTGTGTGTGTGTGTGTGTGTGTATGTGTGTGTGTGTTTAGCATCTTCCTGTGAAAAAATACTACTGCCTTTGATGAAAGTGTAACAAATTCCTGCGACACTCTGCCACACTCACACGTGACTGCTGCTATTTTGAGATCATGTGAGACGTCTGAAAGCGCATGTGGTGCTCACATCTGTTCCTGCCTGTTCTCACTCCTCTCCATAACATGCTGTAGCCTGGCGCAACCATAACCACCGCCTTTATTTATACACTTATACAGCACTAGTCAGTGACCTGAAGACAACAGAAACACACGGATCTGTCAGGTTCCTGCCCACATTCCTGCTCCTCCTCCTGCATTAGTGCAGGGATTCTCCTTCACATCAGCAGGTGATGGGACACTGAAAGTTCTCTGACTCACACTGGCACTTGACACACGGATCCTTTTGGTACTCGAGCTGATCTGGAGTCTGGTTTCGAACCCCAGCAGCCCTGAAGCGAGCCGCTTCCTCCTTGGCGTAGGCGCCCAGCTCCTGAGTGTATCGTCCATACATCTGTAATGGAGAAAGAACACACACAGAGGGATTTCTTCAGTAATGGAAGCATAGAGACACCAGTTTAGCACTTCACTGCGTGTGTGTGTGTGTGTGTGTGTGTGTGTGTGTGTGTGTGTGTGTGTGTGTGTGCGCTACACTGATATTCGATTAATATATAAACTATAAACCTGTCATTTATGGCCTATAAAAAGCAGACAGTCCAGAACACACGAGTGTGTTGGTGTAAAACAGGAGCAGCTCCTCTGTAATACAAGCAACTTTTGGTTGTATCAAAGAGTTTCAAGACTAATTCTGTAACACGCCAACAGGTGGCAGCATGAGCTACTTGCACAGTCACAGGGAGCACCGACCTTCATAAGTCATTGTGTCAAAAGACATCGTCTTGTGTACATCAGGAGCCGTGCAACTGGTGCTGTTCTGACCACGTGCGTACCCTGTCACCGAGCTCCTCACACGTGAACCAACACGTTCTCACTTTGGCACACACCCTACTCGCCAGATTCAGCTTCTGCAAACTTTCCCAAAGATAAAGATCCACCTCAAAGGTCGCCATTTTGACATTGTTGTGGAGATCCGGTGCGATTTAACCTAATATGATGTTAGAACATTTCCCACACAGGAACCAGGAACCTGTTCAGGAAGCAGGGTTTTGTGGTTATTCTCCAGGTTTTACACAAAATATAAACCGCAGGTTCTTCACATTGAGGTGCATAAACTTATTTTGTGTCCCAGTTCTATGATGCAGCACTCGAGTTAATTAGCACACACACACACACACACACACACACACACACACACACACACACACACACACACACTTAATCACACATATATTAACACACATATCAGCACCAAGAGGCTAATGAACCCTACTAGCAGGTTTTGGGAGATGGCAGGAAACCTGAGACCCCAGAGGAAACCCAGACAGACAGGAACCCGAGAGAGAGAGAGAGAGAGAGAGAGAGAGAGAGAGAGAGAGAATCTCATTCTGAATCATTCTCTCTCTATCTCATGCTTTCTGCTTTCCATGTGTTTCTTACTCTTCCCTTTACTTTATCTTCTTTGTTGTTGTCCATCTCCTTCTCCCTCTGTCTCACTTTTTCTCAGTGTTCAGTGTGGCACAGAATGAAGCATCAAGTTTTTTTTTGCCACACTGCTCCCTTTTTGCCCCCATACATTCTGACTTTCTTCACTCTGTTCCACGTTCTTTTTCTTTTCTCATCTCAGCTTCCTTATTTCTCAATTTCTCTCGCCCGCATTCGATCACTTCATATCTCCTCTTCATTCTCTCATCCTCTGTTCTGATCAGCCTCATTTCCAATTCTGCTTTGCTGGTCCTTATTCCATCTCTCTTCCTCACTCACTCACTCTCTCTCTCTCTCTCTCTCTCTCCCTCCTCTCCCTTTCTCTCTCTCTCTCTCTCTCTCTCTCTCTCTCTCCTCCTCTCCCTTTCTCTCTCTCTCTCTCTCTCTCTCTCTCTCTCTCTCTCGTGAGAAGCTGCCACCAGCAGTCCATTGAGATGTGAATCACGATTACAGCAGACTTCCAACTCGCTCTCTCTCTCTCTCTCTCTCTCTCTCTCTCTCTCTCTCTCTCTCTCTGACTTTCTCCCTCTTTTCTGCATGAGCAGGTGCACCTTGTAGAGAAAACAAAGTAGCTTGGCTCAGCTCAGATCAATCCACTCCTCTTCCTCCTCATCCTCCTCCTCCTCCTCCTCCTCAACCTTCTCATGTTGAACACAGCCTCAGCCCACTCGCCCTAATCTCTGACTCTCGCTGTTAGATCTGCTCTAAAGGAAGCTTCCTGCACACATCATATATTATTTTCCTGATAACTGTGTGTCCTCCATCAGCGTTTTATTCCCCTTTTACGACAGCATTTCTCCAAAATTTTGTGGACACATTTCCATAAGTTTGGTATGTGCTTTCTGAACATCCCATTCCACATTTACTCCCCAAGAACCACATATGGATGAAAACGGCAGGTGTCCCAATACATTTGGCCTTATAGTGTATGAAAAAGTCATCAGAAAAGCCTGATAGTTCTCAGGCAGGTTCTCTTTTCAGTTAGCTCCAACCAATCTTCACATCAGATCTGCTCCCTGCTGATCAGGCACATACCCACAGCACTATGCTGCCACCACCATGCTTCACTATATGGATGACATGACTCTTTATCTTGAAGCATTTGTTTTATAAATAACATTTTTGACCAAAAAAATCGTTATCTTGTTCTTATCTGACAACAAAACATGTTCCTACACATCAGTTCACCCTCATGCTTTCCTTTGCTTCTTTCAGTGTAACAGTGTTTTGGATATGGATGACTGCTGCAGCATTACTCACGCCCCGACCCTGAGCTCTCTTTTATTCTCACTTTTCTCTTCTCTCACACAGTCTCCTATGCATTTATTACTTTTCCCATCGCCTATAGAACTCTGGGCTTCATCCTGCTTCAGATTCACCTGATGAACCAATGAACCTTCAACAGGGGTGTTTTTAATCCAGATAATACCACAGGAAGTTCAGTGATTCACAGGTGGAGGTCAGTGCTGAAGTCATTGTCTCATTATTTCATTCAGGAAATTCTATAGAATATCCAATGGCACAATCATAAGAATAGGAATTTTTAGTTAAGAATTTATTTGTTGAATTTATTATACGCATTTAAAAATATCTTTCTAAATAGTAAATGAAGCGAGACCCCTCTTTACTCCGACTAAATCCTCTGATCATTTGCTTTTTCCTACTTAATGCTATTATATTACTAATAAACAGAAATCAACTCGGTGTTCTTCCTGACTCACTTTATCACTCTGATCTGTTCTTCACTGCAGGAATCTCGCCGTCTGTGAACTGCTGTGATTTTATTTAAAGCTACGACGCACCGAAGTGAAACTTTTCCTGTGTTGTTGTTTTTTTCCTCAAAGCATTAAACAGAGATCAGGCCCTGGGCTTCGAGGGTAATTATAACTTTTTTGGTCCTTCCAGCCTTGTCTCTTAATGTGCCTTCAAATGTTCTCAATGTACCGAAACACTATATATATATATATATATATATATATATACATGTGTGTGTGTGTGTGTGTGTGTGTGTGTGTGTGTGTGTGGGGCCAAATGTATTTGGGAAAACCTGACTTTTCCACTCATATGCGCTTCTTCTACATAAAAACTGTTGGAGGAGTTTGGATCACACACTTGTATCAGACGTCTGTGGATGCTGCATGCAATTTTGCCTTCACTTGCACAAAGTCAAATCCATGAAGATCTGCTTTCCATGGGTTGGAATTGTGTGGAAGATCTCCTGCTATAGAGCGCTGACTATATTAAACACCCCAGGCCTCCTCACCTTCTCACCACCATCAGTACCTGACTTTACTAACACCCTTGTGGCTGAATGGATTTAGACAAATCTTCACAAAACCTAGTGGAACATCTTCCAAGAAGAGTGGATTTTATTATAACAGAGAATGGAGACTAAATGTGGATTGGAACGTGTGTGTATGTATATATATATATAATTTTATCACCAAAGTTCCCATTTTCTTTAAAAAGGCAGCATTGACTCCATCACGTGCATCATTAAGTCTAATGGAGCGAGTGAGCAGGTGATGAGATTAGCGCTGCAGAAGCTCCAGAGGTAAAAATTAACACTCTAATCCCATTAGTCTAATATCCGACCCGCTTGGTGGTGGCGTGAGGAGAATTTGATGCAGAGCTGGAGTGAAGAATGTGACGCTGTAATACGACCGGGCATGCTGGTATCTCACAGGGGTCCATGTGGCACTAGACACGTCTCTGCTTGCTAGCACGTGGGGGATCACACACCATTAGCTCAAGGGGAAAACGTAGTGAAATCAGGGATGTGACCTCTGCCGGGGACGATGACGTGTCTCAGAAAGCTGATTGTGATTCCGAGTAGCGGCTTTGGTGATGAAAAGAGACAAGACTGGAGAAACTGGAGTTCTGAAGTGGGAGGAGAAAAAAGACTTAACATACAGCGGGAACATGCTTCAGATTAAGCAGGAGAAGCTTCAGTTTGGACAGAAAAAGCCCCATCTTTGGTTCCAAAACCATTTAGTTAGAGCAGGAAAAGTCTCCTGGATTGTAAAAGCCTCATCTCAGGCACATAAAATCTTCCTTTTGTACTGGAGGAACCTCATCTGGGGAAAAAAAACTCTAATGGGTCAGAAGATACTTCAGCTTGAACATTAAATCCTTGGCTTGGGCAGATGAAGAAGCACTGGCTTGGGCAAAGACTCAGTTTGTGCAGAAGAAGCTTCAGTTTCTTTTTTTTTTTTTTTTGCCCAAACAGAGACATTGTTGATCCATCAATGGAATGAAGAGACGTGACCATAAAACATGTAACTGAAGACATACCCAAGACCTGACCAGAAACGTGACCAAGACGTGACCCGAGACGTAACAGAGATTTGACCTGAAACAATAACAATATATTTCTAAAGATTCGTTAAAAATGTCAGGGACATGATGAAGACAAGATCAGAAACGTGTCAACGATGTGACTAAAGATGTGACGGAGACATGATTAAAAAAAGCTGACCGGAGACGTGACTGACACGTGACAATAAGGGTGATCGGATACGTGGCAGACACATGACTGGAAACATGAGAGAAATGTGACTGGAGACATAGATGGCCACAGATGTGCCAGAGATATGACTGGAGATAGGACAAAGACGTGAATGGAGACGTGACAAAGATGTGACAGAGACGTGACAAAGATGTGACAGAGACGTGA
>NC_060903.1:702500-727500 GCF_014805685.1 Silurus meridionalis
ACAGCAGTGTGTCATTAGCAGTCCGTCTGTGTGGAGGTGCTGATCGCTGTGTGCTCAGGATCTCCTCAGGTTCATGAAGACTCTCAGAGGATGTTTTTTTCTTTCTTCTCTGTCAGTGAGGTCACCGCTCAGAGAGAAGAAAGAGCAGCGTGTCGAGAATAAAACATCTCACAATCTTTCAGAGGATTCAGGAAGTGCTGAGCTGCATACCTAATGCTAATGCTAGTCTAAAAAAAACAAACAAACCCCAGATATCATGGTTTATAAAGATGAAGATTATCTCTGCCTTGTCGTTGCAACACACACACACACACACACACACACACACACACACTGCTCCACACTGGACTTCCTGTTCACTCAAGCTTGTTCTGGACACTTGGTTCTTGAAGGAATGTGAACTTTTTCCAGTTGCGTTTATCAAACATTAAGCTTTTAAACTTCTCCTTTCGGTTTGCAATGTGAATAGTGAGACGAAGCTTGGTGCAATTTTTGGTTAAATTTTTCTTAACTGAAGATTGGTGTAACCAATCAGATCACAGATCCTACTGCATGGTCCTACTGCACCAAGCTTTATCTCTCTCACATCTACAGTAAGTGAGCAACGGAGAAAGTGGTTTTATCTGCATCTTTGCCTCGTTTACATCGTCGGATGGATGATTCGCACATCGTTTGTTCAGGGAAAATCGTTTCGGCTGATCAGATAATCGTGTTTTTTAACTGGGTGCTTCGTGCTCGAGTTTCACTGTTCCGTTGGATTTTGTCAGTACTGCAAACTGTACACACATTCACATGAGCCCCAACGTAGCGCGCCAACGAGAGACTTAAATCCCAGCTGGGTAATATTTCTTTTGTGGGGTTTTAGTTTCTTTGGTTTGAGTATTTCATGTTGAGAAATTTCTCGTGATGTGAACATTGATGAAAATAAGTTAACCTTATCAATCAGTTAATACATGTTTGTTTATTGTTTATACAGTAAAATCTCCTGTTATCTGGTTATAATTCATTATTTTCTGAGTGATAGAAGTGAACACTCATAACAAACACTGGTCTGAAGAGTGAATTACAGAAGTTTTTGAGTTACTTTGGTAGTAAACACATTATACCTCACGTGTGAAGTTAAATTGTAAGTTTCCCGAGAGGGCTACATTATAAACACCTAAACTACACAATACGGCTAAAAGTATTGGGACACACGACTTTTCCACCCATATGTAGTTTTTCCCCAAACTTTTAACACACATTTTGTAGATACGCAATTGTTTAAAACGTCTTTGGATGCAGGAACATGATATTTTCACTTCACTTGAACCTGAAGAACCAAAACCTGTTCTAAAGCCTCTGTGCCTGCTATTATGTTATTATTCTGATTTTCCTACCAGGCTTTTTTTCTAATCTAAAGTTCATCCAATTATTATTTACTATGAATTGGGTATGTGTGTGTGTGTGTGTGTGTGTGTGTGTGTGTGTGTGTGTGTGTGTGTGTGTGAAGAATGTCCACACCCACATGCAGTGTGTGTTTCAGGTATGAGAGGTCACCGCAGGGAAACAGAAAGGCGAGTTGGGACATGATGTCTTCAGCACAGTATTTATCACATACATTTTCATCAGAACTGACAGTTCACACACTTAATCATGGTGGCGTTTCAACTCCAGCTGTTCTCTGAGACGCTTTATTTTAGTACAAACAGAGTGGATGAAATTGTTATCAAGAACAAAGATAAAATACTGAGAATGTGCAGAAATAAAAAATGGGTTCATTAAATACGTCTATAACCAATCAGATCACAGATCCTACTGCATGGTACTGTAACCAATCAGATCACAGATCCTACTGCATGGTACTGTAACCAATCAGATCACAGATCCTACTGCATGGTACTGTAACCAATCAGATCACAGATCCTACTGCATGGTACTGTAACCAATCAGATCACAGATCCTACTGCATGGTACTGTAACCAATCAGATCACAAATCAGATCACTATAACCAGTCAGACCCAAGTTTCTGCCTGCTACATTAAACTGTAACCAATCAGAGCTCAGTTCTTTCCCATGGTAATATTCGCAGTTATAACCCAGTTTCTTGACCAGTACATCTAAACAAACAACACAATTCCCACCCACTACATGTAGTTCTTAGTTCTTGCCCAAAGCATAAATCTATAACCAATCAGTACAAAGTTCCCACACACAATATGACAGAATAACCAATCACAACATGGTTCTCATCCACTACATGGCTCTGTTACCAATTAGAACACAACTACATGAGACTAGAACTAATCACAATGCAGTTCTTGCCCACTGAATACCAGTGCAACCAATAGGAACACAGTTCTTTCCCATTAAAACACAATACAACCTTTAAAGGAACTCTGCAGCCACTTTGTTTGGATAATTGATGTTCTGCTGTTTGATGTAAGATGGATTTGATGAGTTTAATGGATGAGCATTATGATGTCTATGTGGAAGATAATTGAGATTACGGTTATATCTTTCTTCCAAAACATTTTCAATCTGAGACGTAATGCTCTCCGTGTTCTGCTCGGCCTCCTTCCTGTGTGAAGAATCTCTTTCAGTTAAGAAAAATGTAACCAAAAATTCCACCAAGCTTCGTCTCAGTCTCCGTTTCCCCTCAGTGAATTCAATGGTGTTCATCAAGACTGGTATCTCTGAAGGCATCTTCTGAGCGCGACAGTCGTCCGAGCAGCCCTGTAGCATGAGAACAAGGTGCTCTGAAGCCCTGAGCGCTAACACACTGACCCAATTCACAAAAAACTTCTCTTATGTTCTTTAAATAATTCAGCATGCACGTCTGAAGTTCAGAGCGTCTCTGTTCTGTATTTACTGACCGACGGCACTCTCTCTGAGCAGGAGGTCCGCAGTTACGCTTTATTACGGTTCGATATTCCCGACTCGCACGGAAAGGAAAGAGACGGGAAAAAACGTTACACCTCATTATTTAAACATCAGAAAGACTTCGAAACTGAAATGGGCAAAAATGCGCCTCCGAATAACTGCCGTCCGTTACGCCATTAACTGTTCCGCTGTAAAGCCGACGGGGCTAGCCAAGGAAATCTTATGATGTAACACTTTATGCAAATGAGAAAGAAAGCCAGATACCATCCATGATATGTATTTGTGGTCTAGAGGGAGTGAAATTGTTTTTGCTTTGAAGAAAAAACACGGCTTTGCTTCCCTAACATCGGCTGAATCAGAAGATGTTAGCCTTCCTAGCAGCATTACCACTAAGTGTCATTTAAGTGAAAAAGCCAGGATCGTGGTTTATCTTCTTTTGTCATATAAAATGTTCAGAGAAAAAGTACGGCTTGGAATGAAGCAACGGAGATCATTGGTTCTAGTGAGTTATGTAACTAGTATGTAGCTAGTAGTTAGCATGCTTTCTAATCAAATTTTAGAACTAAGCTTCTATAAATTCAAGCATGTAACAAATAAACTTTTCTCTTCAGTTCAGTGGTCATTTACCCTCAGAGCCAGAAGGGGGCAGTGTGTATTACACACCACTCCTTTAAAATCCATATGAAAACGTTTCGGTTTATCGCTTCATCTGGATGTAAAAAACACACCAGACATGCCATGAGCTACATTCTAGTGTGAACTAAAAGTAGCATGAAAAATCAAAAAACCTAAATAATTCAGAATTTATCTACTACCTTGTGGAAAACAATCCCAGTTTCTCCTCTCACTTGGTGGCGCTCTAGAAGACAACATTTACGTACAATTGGGGTTAAATGGACATAAACATACCCTTTCACGTTCACCACCACTGACCTTCTAATCCACCCCACATCTATTTCAAATTCCACCAGTAATTTCTCCACCACTTCCACCACCAACCAGCTTCCATTTCCACCCCCACCCTCACCCCACCTGCATTATCAACTCCGCCAAATTCTCCATCCCACATGTATTTCCACCTCCATCACCGGCTCCATCTCCAACTCCACCCCACCTCTACATCCGCCTTCATCTCCATGTCCGTCTCAACCGTCACTTTCACCATCTGTCCTAAATCCATCTAATTCTCCGGATTGCAAGACTGAGATGGAATATGCCATGAGCTGCAGCAGATCCCTGACCTCATCTCCTAAAAGACTTCGCTGTGGAATCACCAAAATGCAAAAGTTTTTTTTCCTGAGTTCCAGGAAAACGCAGTGTTTGGCTGAGGAGGCACTTCCTCTGAGCTACATCTTTCTGGGTTTAATTGGAGGGACATGATTAGAACCAGACCTGATAAGGTGATGTTCAGATCCACTGTTACGCTTCACCTCATCTGTTCTACAGAACACAAAGCAGCACCTTTTTTACGCTATTTTATTTCTACACAACACACTGATGTCATGCCCTTGAGCTCCAGCTCTCCAACACGTCCTTCAGAATGGGCACGAAGGAGAAAAGACGAGTGTGCGATCAACGGATGAACGGATGGTGGAAAGAGTGTGTGATGTGATGATGATGGTGATGGTGATGTGTTCAGAGACTTCTCAGGAGATCTTCTTCTTCTCAGCAGCCTGTTGCGAAAAGCCAGAAGATGCAGCCATCAGTAACAGGTTGCACATTAAAGATATGGCACTCACCTCTCTCTCTCTCTCTCTCTCTGCGGATTTTATTCTCCTTTTTTCCTCCTCTTTTTTTCTCTTCTGTTCTTTACACGCTCCGTTTGTCACCTGCGCAGCTCCATTCCACCGAATCCGACATCCTTCTGAGAGCAGGATGAGAAAAAGGCGTCACGACGCGCAACTTCGGATCTGTTCCGATGTGAGGAGGAAGAGGAGGATGAGGAGGATTCAGAGCGCGTGCGAGAAGACAAAAAATACAAAAACAAACCAGAAACAAACAAACGGCGGCGCGTCCGCCATCGCGAGCACCGACACCGGCAAACTGTCCGTGTGTGTGTGAGAGAGTGTGTGTGTGTGTGTGTGTGTGTGTGAGAGAGTGTGTGTAGATCCAGACACTGATGGTGTGATGCAATGCGGCTTCCGTCAGCGGTTTGCCTCCGATAATCCACGTGACGCGGCAATTAGAGCATTAATATGCCAAATATATGAAGTCACACACGCGCACACATGCGCGCGCACACACACGGTGGTGCATGAACGACAGGTAACAGGTGTGCGCGCTCCACGTCCTTATAAACCATGTGTTAACTGAAAAGTGTGTGTGTGTGTGTGTGTGTGTGTGTGTCAGTTACGTCATGTCATCCATCCTTCCTTCGTTCTCTCTCTCATTAGGTCAATGAGAGAAAAATGAGACAGAGAACAGCACTGACACTGGAGACTCCTTCCATAAATGTTAGATGATTAATCAGTAATCACGTAATTAGAGAAAGTGGTCGCGCTCTGTGACACACAATAGATTTTATAATTTTATAATTGTGTAATCCCTGTTTCTTCTTCTAAATTGCAATTTGATTTGCAGTTCACGTCACAGGCAGCAGGGGGCATCGAACATCACACACCGCTCCTTTAAAACTCAACGCTTATAAATGCTCAAGTGGAGATTTCTAATAAAACTCTGTGTTTTCGGATCTCGATTTTGGAACCGGAACGGCAGAGGAAGAACGTGACAGGCTAATCTGATAGCTATAGGTTTGCGTTACTCTCAGGAATGTTAGCATTGTGGCTGCAGTAAACGTCTCGGCTGATCAGATACACGTTTGGAGGAAAATGGAAAACACAGCTGTGGTGGACTTCGTCCTTTGTGTGGAAACATTTACACAGTCATTTACCAGACTGAGAAGATCAAACACACACACACACATATCAATATTTGCTACAGCTGATTAAATAAACCTAAAATTGTCACCTCTGAATTTTCTTGTGGTCTTTTACGTATAAATCAACACACACACTTTAGTTCACAATGAACCATATTTAGAGTAAATGCAAGTAAGTGAATTTGAGTGCAGACTCGAGGCCACGTCAGTGACGTTTGTTCTGTTAAACATTAATCGACAGCATCGGCGTAACAGATTTTACTCGTTTTGCTTTTTTTGGACAGAAAAAGTGAGTTTTAGAGAGAAAGTCTGAGTGTGGGAACATGTGTTAACTTAAAGTGAAAGAAAAAGGATCTGATAAAAGTGTGTGAGTATGTGTGTGTGCATGTGTGTGGGTGTGTGTGCGTGTGTGGGTGTGTGTGCGTGTGGGTGTGTGTATGTTTTGGAAAGTGGGAGTGACAGAGACAGGAACATTGGAAAGAATCTGAAAGCGAGAGTGTAAGAGTAAGAGTGTTTTGTGTGTGTGTGTGTGTGTGTGTGTGTGTGTGTCACATCCTTCAAATGGTGGACACACAGATTCTGGTGTCTCAGTCTCTCTTCAATGCAAAGCCTTCTCCAATGGAATGGAAGACGATCAGGGAGTGTGTCGCACTCACGCTTTCGCACGTGAGTAACTTCATCTCACACACACACACACACACACACACACACACACACACACACACACACACACACACACACACACACACACATTATCTTCACCTACACAGTTATCATACTTCATACTATTCATTTAAACATCATTTTACTTTAGTAACTTTATTATATATTATTAAAATGTATAATAATTATATATATATATTTGTGTGTGTGTGTATTAAATAAGTTTATACATTTTTATTATTATTATTATTATTATTATTATTATTATTATTATTATTATCTGGAAAACAAACAATATTACCCATTTAAAATCAATTTTAAAATAATAAAGAATATATAAAAATAAATAAAACAGAGGCTTGTAACACTAGTAATTTTATAAAAAAAATTATAAAAAAGGAAAAGGAATATTTTTTGTGATTTAAATAAATGTTTATAAATGTATACACAGCAATATAATATAATATAATATATAATTTGATGTAACAACATAATATAATATACAATATAATATAATGTAATATAATATAGACAAAATGTGTTAGTGATATTATAATGATAATTTAGTCTATATAATAGAAATTGTTTTATTTATTTATATATATATTGAGAGAAAGAAAGAGCACATTGAGATAACTAATTAGAATATGTTATATTCATTCATGTACTGAATAAACAGTTGAATGTGTTTATAAACTCAGTTTGGAGGTTTTTCTTTGTTTTTTCACCCAGAATGTAACGCTGTTTCCCAGAAACACGCCCTGCAGCCACAGTTACTTTTATATTATAGTTAAAATACGTTCTATTTATAGCAGATCACTAAGTGACACTAACAGGTCCATCACAAAAAAGACTTCACTCGGAAAGAAAGAATCAGAAAAAAACTTTTATTTTGGTTGTTTTTTAAAGAGAAATGAATTCAGAGCCCAATGAAAAGTTACAGTATATAAATATTACTCTTAGAATTAAATGCACATAAAAAATAAACATCCACAAAATGAGTGAAACTGATTGATCATGTGATTCCACCATGCAGCCGTAAACACGATGTCTCAGTAATACATAAATAATAAAGTGATAAAACACACGCGGGACGACGTCCTGACCGTGTACTAAAAACAAATCGATTTTATTCAGCAGAGTGTCACATTTGTTTTATGTTAATTAGGATTATGACATCATAAGACTGAGATTTATTTTTCTCATTGACGCACTGTAGTGTCTGGCGTTTATTCGCTTACTTCTATCTACGCCATACCTCCATAGTCCCGCCTTCCAATATTTAAAGCTGACATAATGCTGTAAAAAGAATCCTTTTCTGCAGAAATATAAAATGATGGAACTTTACAATGCTGTATGGAGCGAGGAGAAGCTTTCTGGAGAACCTTTATATGTTACCAAACAGGTTCTTGATCTGACTCTCGACAGCAGATATTTACTCACTGTGTGATCCTGATATTAAGGTCTGCTTTTTTGTCTCGTCTGTCCCGTTCCTCCTGCTGTCATGTCACCGGCTGCAGAAGCTCTGTTTCTCCTCCTGAGTCTGGTTTTGTCCGATCTCTCTCATCCCGAAGCCAAACCACTCGACTTTGTGTGTGTCAGCGAGGCGAGGAAGGTCATGAACAAGGTCAAAAATCTGCAGGATGATCTGGTAACAACCGTTTATTTGTGTCTTTATTATTTGAATCACGCTCCTGTGTAGCGTTCTCGATTACACAGCTGTTTGAAACGGCTGCATGAAAGGTTCTGCGCAATAATTTTCTGTTGTGTCATTTTTATTGAATCTCTGTGAGCATGCAAACCACGATTACAGCTTTCTTCAGATTCACGCCCGGGTGTTTATTACACAGCGAGACCCAGAGCTGCTCGGCTGAGGAATTCCTTTCATCTGCTTTTAAACCCCTCAATCAGACGGGACTTTTTATGATGCCGCACTAAAGTCGTCTCGGGGGGTTCATCAGCACTTAATTTATTATTTCTTTTCCTGATTCTCTGTACGTATTCAGCACTTGGAGGCAGGTGTGAAAGATGCTGTGAATTGTAAATAAAAGTGTCTATAGTTTCTTTTTATTAATGAACTAAATGAAAAGCAACTGAACAGAAGAGAATCAGATCAACATTTATTATGTCACTGTTTACCTGAAAAACATCAGCAATTCTTCTTCAACACAGCTTTTGAAGGAACTCAGCAGGTAGTTTGTTCCAAACAGCTTGGAGAACTGAGCACAGATCTTCTGTAGATGGAGGATCCTCAAATCCTTCTGTCTCTTCTTGTAATCCCAGACAGACTCCATGATGTTGGATCCTGTGGACCCCAAAACTACCACTTCCAGGACTGTTCTTCTCTACACTGAAGATCATTCTTAATGACATTGGCTGTGGGCTTGAGGTCGTTGCCCTGCTACAAAATAGATTTGGGGCCAATCACATGCCTCCATGATAGTACTGCATGATGGAGAAGTATCTGAGATGTTTTCTTTAGTTGTCTGCTGATGGCACTGCTGGACAACTTTTGATGTTGAAGGGAAGTAAGCAAGATGTCTCTTTCATCTGCTGCATTAAGTTTCCTTGGCTGACCACTGCATCTATTCTTCTCAACATCGCCTATTTTATGACCAGCACATCTGGAAACCCCAGTCTGCATTGAGATCTTTGCCTGAGAGAGACCTTGCTGATGCAGGAGAACTACATTGTGTCTTGTTGCTGTTCTCAATCTTGCCATGATGTAGGATCTGTGACATGAAACGGTCTTCCACACCCTCACCTCAGTAGCAGAATTTGGTTCTTTGCTTAGTTTGAAGCTCCCACAAAGCTGTTTCTGTTTCACTTCATCACTGAGCTGAAATTAATGAAGAAATAGACAGAAGACAAAATGACAGATAAAATTGATGACCATTAGCACCTGCTTGGTGGAAGTGGTTCATCACATACCTGAGTCTGATAATACAAAATGCTGATTCTGAGCAGGTGCACAGCAGGAGTGTGGAGACGGAAGAACTGAAAGATAAACGGTCTCACACCAAATACTGATTTAGATTTCAATTCTGTTCATTTACTTTCCACTTTGAGCTTTTTAAATAAATTAACATAAAAAAAATAATTATTTAAATAGTTTGTTAAGAATTTAGGTTCAGGTTAGATTTATAGCACAGCATGCTGATGTGTGTGTGTGTGTGTGTGTGTGTGTGTGTGTGTGTGTGTGTGTGTGTTTTGTCTTTAACAGGCCCAGTGCAGTGCTGCAGCCTTCCTTCCTGCTCCAGTCCGAACTCCATCCATCAGGATAAACATGATCATCTGGAAAAGCAAACCTGTGAGTTCAGACCTTCAGAATCTAAAGACAAGAAAAACATCTCAACTGCTGCTAAAGGAGAAATAAAGTCTGTATGTGCTTGTGTGTGTGTGGTTCCAGATCGCAGAGCGCAGAGCTGAGATCCTGCAGTCTTTGCGGATGTTGGCGCAGGATATTCACAACGCCAGAGTCAGAAGCCAAGCAGAGTGTGCGCTCAGACTACTGGAGCTCCTGGAGCACAACATCTACAACTACATACACACACTCACACAACTACACACCCAGGTATACACACACAACATCTACAACTACATACACACACTCACACAACTACACACCCAGGTATACACACACAACATCTACAACTACATACACACACTCACACAACTACACACCCAGGTATACATACACAACATCTACAACTACATACACACAACATCTAAAACTACAAACACACACACACACAACTACACACCCAGGTATTCACACACAACATCCAAACTACACACCAAGGTATACGCACACAACATCTACAACTACTCCAAGACTCTTCTGTTCACTTTTTTTGTTGCAGATTAGTTTTTTCTTGTCAGTTTCTCCTGGCTGGCTCGCCAAATTATTCGATTTTTCTGTATTTGCTTTGGGTGGCTCGTCAATGTATTCGATTCCTCTAATACACACAATAAGGATGCTTCACCAGAATTCTTGTTAGGGTGAAGAATTAATTGAAGTAAGCAGTGTAGTGAGTCTTCAACAGCGTTTGGCCCACACATCTTTTATCTTCTGTATGGGTCTTCTTGATAAAACCCCACAGATGCAGCTGATTGTATCTAAAAGGGAGTCACAATGTAAATGTATTTGATTAATGATAAACAATCTTTCAATACCCAGTTATACAACTACATACACACACTCACACAACTACACACCCAGGTATACACACAACATCTACAGCTACACACCCAGGTATATATATATATATATATATATATATATATATATACATACACACACACACACACACACACACACACATATATATACACACGCACGCACGCACACACACACACACACACACAAAATTACACACTCAAGTAAACATACACACACACACACACACAAGTGCACAGTCTTATCTGTAGTGAGGTAATCTGGAACACTTCAGTGGAATTTGTGGATTTTGGATTGGGAATGAGTTCTGATTGGACGTCTTTCTGTCCTTCACCCAAATCCTTCCTGGATTCCCGTAATCTATGCTGATATGCTGCACCCTGACATCGAGTCCCAGTGACTTTAGTGACATTCCAAAGTGCATGTGTGAGACGTATCAGATTCCAGGGACCCTGGAGAGACTGAAGTCATATCTCACAGTTGCTTCTGGGAACATCCAGGAATCCTGCAGGAAGAGTCGGAATTTCTGGGATGTGATACAGAAGTCTTGTCTGATGTTTTCCTACAACTGCACGTGCTCAAACTGTTTTTCCATGTTTTACACCACAGTCAATTTTTAAGTTATTACACATCATGCACGTCTTTTTTTTTATCCATTTATAGTTACATTTAATGTTCTAGATGATCCAAAATATGATGCTTCCATTAAATTATAAGCACAAAGCATCAATCCTCTGACACTGGAGACTCCTTACATAAACACAGCACAGACATTTCTTACAGAAATCTTCATGTGTGCCATGAACCACTTGTTGCTATAGAAACAATAATGAATAATGTAAGACCCTTCTTTCTGACCAATCAGGATCGAGAACACGACGTGTGCTGTTTCAATCCAGATTAAAATATATTAGTTCATATTTATATTAATTGCTGCTTTAAACGATCCAACATGGCCGACCAAGTGAGACGTAACATGCTTCTCTTTTCTGTGTAAACAGTCTAATCCAAAGATTTTGAGATTAGATATTATTAAAAATCTGATCTAAACCGCATAATGTCATAAATGAATTGAATGTTTGTGTGTTTATTCCAGAGTGGGTCGGACGTCCCGAATATTCTAGACCCTCCTGTTCAGATCGTCTCGCAGGATCTCGGTCGGGTTCTGCAAAACTATGATCGTCTGATCTCCAGAAAACTAGAATGGCTTGTTAGCGAAATGGCAAAAGACTGTGAGAACAAAGCAGCTACTTGATACCCACAAGTGAGGATCCGGGGACAGGAGACCAGACGGTCAGAAGGCCAGACACTTGTCAGGATGCCTTCTGAGACTGCGCAGAAACAGAGACAGAGCGCCATCTGCTGGTGAAAGATTCCTGCACTTCCTCCTGCACTTACTGAGTCCACATCAAGACATGAAGATCTACAGAAGATTCTGAACAAAACAGACATTTTCTAAACTCTTTCACTTTCTTTCTCCTTCTTCTGGACTTTAAACATAACGTCAAAAACATTATTTTTTTTACAGAGATTCTATTTTTTTTCCCCATCGTCTCTTTCATACACTCCTGTGAATCAATTTACACTTTGCCATTTATTTATGTGTTTTTATTTCTTTTCCTTCTGAATCTGTTCCTGCTTTTACAAGTACAATGTCAAAAATAACAATAGGTAATTAAATTTCATTTACAGGAAAAGTTCAGTCAAAAAACGTCTCTCAAAGTGAGCAGAAATCTGAGCTTGTCTTGACCTCAGTCGTTTCCTTCTGTGGTTTTGCACAGGCTAATGGAGAGAAATCTGGGCTTTTTATTTGTCAGATCCCAGCCATGTTATTAAGCTGGGGTCAGTGTGCAGGTCAGAGACATGGTTAGGAGCCTTGCTGAGGGGCCCAACACAGGCAGCTTACTGATTTTTGGGGTTTGAACCCATAACCTTCTGATCAGTAAACCAGGGCCTTACACACTGAGCTCCCACTTCCGCTAGTAATGAAGCTATAGACACTCAGAGCCACCAGTTTAGCACTTGCACATTTAATACACTGAAACTATTTTATTAAATATATAAGTTTGTGTTCCTTTTGTTGTGTTTATGGACATTCACATGGTTAAAACTGTTCCTTTAATTTGTGTTCAAAGCAGGAAATAATGTTTTACCCACTGTAAAAGTGTGTGTGTGTGTGTGTGTGTGTGTGTGTGTGTGTGTGTGTGTGTGTGTGTGTGTGTGTGATATGTGTAAATAGAATATTATTATTATTAAAACTGAAGTACTTAATGCTAATGTAATTGCAGCTTAAAAAAATGCTCAACGTAATAAACGTTTTCAGTGATGCCAAATTAAGTGGTTTATAATTTTATAGATAAAATCATGACCTTTATGAGGGAAACTGCAGATTTTGACAAGTTGAGCAGATTTTTGTTTAGAACTTGTACAGCAGTGAGTTGTTTTGCTGTCGATCGCCTCGTCTGCACCTTCGCTGGGAACAGATTCGTGTTTGAGGTCTGGATTTTCTTTTCTTTTTCCAATTTAGTTTTGATGTTAATCTCCAGAAAACACATCAGCTATAGAGGGATATATATATATATATATATATATATATATATATAAACACATACATATATATATATATATATATATATATGAGAGAGAGAGAGAGAGAGAGAGAAATATGGCTAACATTTTGTTGTAATGTTCTTTTACATGTGCATTTTTAAAGATTTTTTTAGATTAATTAGTATATTTTGTGTGTATTTTTTATTAAAAGCTACAGAACTACAAAAGGGATTTTCCGCCTCCGACACGCAACAACTCGTTTTTAATACGCGATGTTATGACATCATGACGTTGAGATTATTTCGTCTAAATGAATTACAATAATATTAATAATTATATAAAAAAAAAAAAAAAAAATAATAATAATAATAAACATACGCAGCCGCCTACCTGCCTGGGTGCGCGGTCACGTGACCCGACGCCGTCGCCATGCTCTCGTGCTCTGGAAATCCAAAACCCCACAAGGTTACGAAACGGGCGCCATTTTGGCTCCGGCGCGTCTCGCTGCGTGGGAATCCCGCGCAACTCTGGGCTACGGTGCGCTGGAGCCACAATGGCGGGAGTCCTGCGCTGCAGTTCCCAGTAACCTTCCCTGGTAGGGAGCTCGGGGGAGGGAGACCACCGCATATTACGCGCTAATACTTTTCTTCCCGAGGCGAGCGGGTGCGTGTGCGTGTGCGTGTGCGGGGCAGGAGCGTGTGGAAGAGGCCGCTGAGGTGCTGGATTCCCCCGCTGGAATGTTCCTGATCCCAGTTTCCTTGCGGTGAAGGATGGGAGTCCTGACGGTGAGGGGGTTTATGGAAAACGCCACAGTAATATTGGAGCGCTTTTTTTTAAAAGCTTTGACACTGATAATATAAATATAAAAGTATAGATAATCTCACTGTACTGCACTTATTCACCTGCTTCACAAAAACTACTTGTTTCTGCTTCTGCTAGCTCAGGCTAATGCTAACTCGCTCTACAACACTACCGTTATTAGCATGCGCCATAACATTCATATCGGTGTTTTATTTTAATATAAAACTATCATCTGTATCGGACCCACGTGCTCGGGTCGATCCTTCACGTCCCTTGGCTTTAAGTTATCAGAATGTCAACTTGGATAAAAGTTGTAAAAATATGTTTTGTTGTTGTTTTGTAGTGTAGCGGCTCAGGAATCGGGCGATACTGTCGGAAAATATCGCGATACGTGGAGAACTTTTTCGCTCGGTATCGGTATCGGCGAGTTCATGATATGGACCGTGATATGAAGTTTCACAAGTTGAGACAGTGAGTTAGGCCTAGAATAAATATTAAATAAGAAAAAATGTTTTGTGTAAATAATATAATACAGAAATTAATTGTTTACATCACATCGTTTAAAAAAAAAAAATCTAGAACCTTATTGGTTTATCCAGAATTACTCCAATTTGTTCATGTAGTCTTCTAGAGGTCGACTGATTGACCGGCCGCTCGATTAATCGGACAGTTTTGGGCGTTTTTTAATTAATTGGCATTAGCTGATTGTTCTGCTGAACTCCCCCTTACCAGCAGGTGGCAGTAATCTGTATTCGGCCCAAACAGGAAACTGTAAATATATTTTTTTGTCTGCTAAGTGACAAAGAAGAGCAAGAATGAAAACACGTGTGTTCTGTTTTTTTTTTCCTATTTTTATTCGCTCCGCCGGCCGTCAGCTTGGTGTGTCCCAGGCTTTAAGTTCTTATCTTTCGTACTTAATCTTGAAGTAAATCTTTTATTGGTTAAATATGAATCTGTTTTGGGGAGTGAATAGGAGAGTAACAGTTCAGATCTGTATTGTTGGTGATCCTTCACCCAGCTGTAGTGGAGGTTACAGGGAGACTCGGGAGGTTTGTGTTGCTCAATAAAAGTTTAATTTCTGCGTCACGTCTTATTAATGAAGAATGATCCCTGAGGATCTGTGTCTCTGTTCATTCATACACCACAGGAAGTGGAATTTCTTAAACATTTCTAAACGACAGACATTAAAACTGCACTTCCTGTCGACCCTCCTAAATGACCCAGGGTAACGAACAATAACAGGAAGTGAGGTCATGACAGATTCTGTGATATTGAACTCCAGATTCTGTGCACAAATATACTGCTCTGATATCTCACTGTGTGGCCAAAAGTTTGTGGACACCTAACCAATACAATTTTATGCTTTTGGGTGAACCTGCTCCTCACTGTAAACTCCACTCTTCTGGGAAGATGTTCAAGGTTTTGTGTAAATTCATTTAGACGCAGTGATGTGTGTTAAAGTCAGGAGGTCAGGAGGCCTGGGGTGCAGTCAGCATTCACGTTCATCATTTGTGATTAATCGCAACTTTATCACACATTTGTATCTGTTTTTATTATCCTGTTGATTTTGAGCCCTGTATGAGAATGTGTGTGTGTATAGCTGTGCACCCCCATTGTGAATGGTTTGACCCAAGAGCACACCCACATTGTGAATGGTTTGACCCAAAAGTACACTTAAATACACACTTTTTCTCAAGCTCTACCCCTCAGATGTAAATGGTTTTGTCTGATTATGAACACCCACTGACACCCCCCCTCCCAGACTAAATGGTTTGTCCCGACTGTATATTTCTTCTCACCTTCCTCGTGATTGTGCTCTGATTCACGCTGCCTCTGAGGCCCGACTCGAATCTTAAACTAACTGTAAAATGTGTCGACTCGGCTGCTTGGTAAAGTGGCTGCTCGGCAGAATCTGGCGTCTCTGGAGTAATCTGTCCCACCACTGCTCACTTCTCCTCCTGTAAGAATTCCACTCGCTGGGTGAGTCACCGTGTACGGCCGTGTGATCACTGTGCTCACCAAAATGCCGCCTTAACACCATGTCGTGTGTGAGAAATCAGACTCAGGAACCATCAAGAGAATTTACAGCTTAGCTTTATCCAGCAGAGGTGTTCAGGTTCTCCAAAAAGGGGTTCTCTGATGTAAAACGTGATCTCTGCCTGACAGCTTGTTTTTTGATCCAGGTTCAGCCGCCTGGTGTGTGTGAGACCGGATGAAGCTGAGACAGCAGAGATCTGAACACTTTTCTGGAGAACTTCTGAAGAGGACCTAGGTGCAGGTGAGGGTCAGGACTCTGATACGTGTTCTGGTGTATCAGTGTGTTTATAGGGCTGGAGATAACGATCAAAACACACAGCGATGTTGTGTACGTTACCGAGCGCACTACTCTCACAGGTTCACACTGCACACGAGACAGTGGAGCTTCATCACCCATGGAGAATTACTTCCAGGCTGAGGCCTTCAACCTCGACAAAGTGCTGGACGAGTTCGAGCAGAACGAAGGTTTGTCACCTCCATTACACACTGACGCCCTGCAGGGGGCGCAATTACACCTTCATTACACCTTCACCTGCATGATCAGATCTGTTAAACCTCTCTCTCTCTCTCACTGTTCTCTCTCTCACACTGTTCTCTCTTTCTCTCTCTCTCTCTCTCTCTCTCTCTCTCTCTCTCTCACACACACACACACTGTTCTCTCTTTCTCTCTCTGTCTCACACTGTTCTCTCTATCTCTCTCTCTCTCTCTCTCACACTGTTCTCTCTCTCTCTCTCTCTATCTCACTGTTCTCTCTTCTCTCTCTCTCTCTCACACACACACTGTTCTCTCTCTCTCTCTCTCTCTCTCTCTCTCACACACACACTGTTTTCTCTCTCTCTCTCTCTCTCTCTATTTCACTGTTCTCTCTCTCTCTCTCTCACACACACACACACTCTCTCTCTCTCTCTCTCTCTCTCTCACACTGTTCTCTCTCTCTCTCTCTCTCACACTGTTCTCTCTCTCTCTCTCTCTCTCACACTCTCTCTCTCTCTCTCTCTCTCTCTCTCTCTCTCTCTCTCTCTCTCTCTCTCTCTCTCCCTCTCTTACACACACACACACACACACACTGTTCTCTCTCTCTCTCTCTCTCTCTCTCACACACACACACACACACACACACACACACACACACACACACACACACACACACACACACACTGTTCTCTCTCTCTCACACACACACACACACACACACACACTTCTTTCTCTGTCTCTCCTTTCTATTATTTAGAAAGAAAATAAGACAATTTATTTGTAAAAAGAAAATTTAAAAAGTTACATTTAAAAGGAATAAAAAAGACACATTAAATAAAGTTTTTCGCCTCTAGGGGGCGCTCTCGTAACTGTATAATGCAATGGAAAATCTATCGGTGCAGATTAATCGGCAAAACCGCTGAATCGTTCGATCTCTAATCAGCATTTCTTATGTCTTATTCATTATCATTTAAAAATAAGTGGAATATTCTGAGCACGGAGCAGCCTGCTGATGCTGGGACACGCAGGCTAGCATGCTAAATCAGGTCAATTAATCAGGAATGAACATTACCCAAAGGACTTTGACTTTTTTTTTTTTATTGATGTCATAGAGCAGAGTACATGTACTTTACCCCGGTGAATATTCACTTTTTGATTATGGAGGCAGCTCACGTTCACTTTGTGTAGAGTTCTGAATAAATTATTTTATAAACACTGTCATGCAGGTATAATCAGGTGACTGTCAAACCTGTGAAATTCTTTACGTTAGAAAGGAAAAACTCTTCGAGAAACCGATCTCACATCAAGGATTTAATCACCCCTTTCTGTTCTGACCTTGTTTCCAAATTTATCTCCCATTACTTTCGTTCTCCTTCAGAAGCAGTTCCTCTAACGCGTTTGCTCTTTTCTCGGTGTGACTCGTAGATGAAACTGATACCCCGGCGCTTACCGGTGCCAAGTGGACGCAGATTCTCGCTCCACCGGCTCACCTGTTGTCCCTGAACCCCGCCTTGACTCATTCTGATACACGAGACGGCCCCCTCAACTTCAAACCTCTGCTCCAACCTTTGAGTTCCTGCAGCTCCTCCGTGGTGGAAGTGACCGCGCCTGAAGGGAAGCAGGAACCTGAAACGTGGAGTGAAGAAAGGCTGGCGGATATCCACAGCCCTCCTTTGCTCCAGCCCAACATCGGCAAGCTGGTCAGCGCTGACGGCCAAGCGCTGGATTCTCCTCCTGCCACCAGGGCGGTAACGGAGAACGGGTGTCCACCAGAGTTAGGATGTAATGGGGTCAGTGAGGTTCCTCAACTGAGAGATGATCGAGATCCTACTCCCATTGATCTGCCCAGTGTCCTGGACTCTAGACAAAGGCAGCAGGAGAATGATGTTCCTGAGCAGGACATCACCTGTTTAAATGATGCCAGTTTTTCAAATCCTGAGGAAGGTCTTGGACAGGGAGTCTCCGAGTTGAACAATGGCGCTTTGTTGGTTGCAATGGAGTTTGAGGGCATCAAGGAAACGAGCGGAACGGATTATCATGTTGCTGTTCCAAGCAGGGGCGGTTCTGAGAAAGGAGAGAATGTTCCACAGGAACCTGGTGGTGGCACTCAGGAACTTGTAGTCGACCCAGAGTGTCATAGCTCTGGTACCATTCCGAATGGTACTCTTCTCAGGACAGAAAGCTTTGAGCAGGAAAAAATAGTTTCAAACAAGAAAGAAATGACGACTCAGGATCTGGTCGTCGAATCCCCACGGAACGAAAGATCTCATCCCAGTGGACTGGGTGAAGAAAGCAGTAGAGATCTGCAGGTCCATCCTACTCCTGCGCTTTTAAAGGAAGACTCGATAACTGAGGAGAAGGAGATGGAGGAGAGCAAACAGGAATGCTGCGAGCCTAACCGAAGCTCAGAGACGAGCTCTAAACTCAACAACGGACGGCTGCAGCTGGTGAGCGTTCCCTACGGTGGTGCACGGCCCAAACAGCCCGTCCACCTGAAGCTGCAGATTCCTCGATCCTTCTCAGGACAAGTCCGAAACGAACTTGGTTCCACTGGCAGGAACAAAAACTTGGAGGCTCAGTGCAGGGCAGGTGAACTCGAGTCGTCTTGCGGTTCTGTGGAATCTAGAGCCACGCGAGTCAACGGCGAGAACGGAGAGGGTTCCTTCGGCGTGAACGTCCCCTCGGAGAACCCTGATAACGATCTCCAGGCAGGTCAGCAAGGAGGCCTCACGAGGAAGCCGTTCAACTCACTTGGAGAAGTGGCTCCTGTATGGGTGCCGGATTCACAAGCACCCATCTGCATGAAGTGCGAAGTCAAATTCACCTTCACAAGAGAAGACACCACTGTCGGGCCTGTGGCAAGGTACGTTCTTACAAATAGATCAGACCCTGGTAGTTCTAAGCCTGAGAAGTTCTGCACTACATCTTTCTTGTGGAGCTTCTGCCACTAATTGCTTGTTAATGAGTTCCTTCTCAATGTCTGCATGTTTCTTACAGTTCTTGCGTGTAACAATGCCGAGTGAAATCGAAAGCAAGACCAGCAAATAATCCATGAATAATGTCAATGAGTGTGGTATGATCATTAGAATATTAAGCCACGCCCACCAGAACAGGTCTCTGATGGGGTACTCACTGAGCAGGTCTTTATACGGTGTGATTTATGTAAATTCGTTGTTTGTTTATGTGGAATCTTCACACGCCGGTGACTCGAGTAAACACGTCGATTAAAACATAGCGTATGATAAAAATGATAGTTGAGGCGCATCGGAAATGAGAGATTCGTTTTTTTTCCCTGGAATGCGTCACGCTGAACGCTGCATTACAGGATGTTAAAGATTTAAGAACTTGCACATGGGCTTGGAGGATGAAGGTCCTGCTGATGAAATGTTTTAAAATAGCTCAGGAAGAAACACGCCGTAATTTCCCCTGGCGGTAAACAAGCCGCCGCTGGCGACGACACAAACGCTGGAAGAAGTGAAAATGGAACAGGCTGAGGTGAGGTGTGATGGGATGAGGTGTGAGGTGTAGGGAGATATGATGAGATGTACAGCGTGGAAAATCTAAAACTAATCCAGTCTGAATAGAGCAGTGCTCCTCTTTACTCCTTCTGAGTAGTGAGATTCAAGATGGCTGCTGTGAACCTGATCTGTGTTTAACAAATAAAATGAATTGTGAGAGTCTTAAACAGACCCCAGTGATTTGAAAATGTGTGTGTGTGTGTGTGTGTGTGTGTGTGTGTGTGTGTGTGTGTGTGTGTGCAGGTTTTCTGTGCTGCGTGCTGCAGTCTGAAGTGCAGGCTGATGTACATGGACAGGAAGGAGGCACGTGTCTGTGTGACGTGTCATCACACTTTAACTAATGGTGAGAAAGTGGGAAAATATTCATGTGATCCAGAAGTAAACAGATACGAAAACTGATTCGGTTCAGTTTCTAATGTGAACGGAGATTTGATTCGGTGCCGCTTGAGCTCCAAAACACTCCACCGTGTGGATCTGATCTACATGAGTAATATATCTGTAGGTAAATTCAACTCTTGATTGTTTTATATGAATTAATACAAATAAATGAATGTTTAATTACACCATAAATATTTACCCAGTTTACCCAGTATGCTTAGTGCACCCAGATTACACCGCTTCTCCAGTTTGTTCAATCAACCCTTTATACCCAGTACACCCAGTTCATCCAGTTTACTCGTTATGCCAATTAAAACCTCTTATTCCCAGTATAACCAGTTTATTCAGTATAACTAATTGATATCTTGTTTACTCATTATACCCAGCATGATAATAAACCCAGTTTATCCCATTTACACACTTTATCCAGTATCCCCAGTATGTCCAATTTACTCAGTTTATTTATTGTCCCCCAGTACACCCACTTTCTCCAGTATACCCAGTTTACTTGTTCCATACAGCTCACTTATTATACCCAGTTTACCCAGTATGCAGTATAAAATTGTTCAGTTTACCACTTAAACCCCAGTATCCCCAGTTTACTCACGATCTTTGTCGTATTGTTGGAGATCGGAAGTGTCTGATCATCTGATCAAGCAGCAGAGATTGGAATTGTACTTGGGACAGAACTGTGTTCATGAAAGTCTTTCAGTAAAAAAAGAGAAGCTGTTTTTTTTTTTTTCTTTGTGTTTACAGTAAACATCTCCGTTGTATTCAGTACAGTTCCTGGTGTGAGAACCAGTCCAGGATTTCTTCATCCCTGCTGAACCTTCCTGAATTTTCTGTCTTTTTCTCCGTTTTCCAGCTCAGGCGTGTGAGAATCCAGGGAGCAGCTCAAGTCAGAGTCCGAACCCCAACAACCCGTCGGAATACTGCTCCACCATCCCCCCTCTCCAGCAGGCCCAAGCGTCTGGCGCCCTCAGCTCTCCACCTCCAACTGTCATGGTGCCTGTCGGAGTCCTCAAACAGCCAGGAGCTGAGGGTATCATCTCATCACTCGTACAAAATACATTTAACTGCCAATAAAAACACTTCCTGATGTTGGATGTTTGGGACCTTGTAGGTGCTCTGTCTCGTGAGCAGAGGAGAGTTTGGTTCGCTGATGGTATTTTACCCAACGGAGAAACCACAGACTCCTCTAAAGGACCTGCTCCGGACCTGAACCCAAACCCCACCCAACCTCCAGCTGTGTCCCAAGTCTCCAACAAATCCACAACCAGAGCTCACGAGGTGAGAAGAAGCTTTATTCTGAGCTGGTCTGGGGGATGTTCTCCTCTGTTATGGTCCTGAAGTGTGTATCTCTGTGTGATTGAGTGTGGGTTATTTTGTTCCTTCTCACACACCGTAGGCGGCTCACACTCCTGGAGCTCCGGTGGGAAGCTCGGTCTGTCTGATCCCAGAGGACGGACTTCCTCCCATCCTCATCTCCACTGGAGTTAAAGGAGGTACGGGAGGCCACATCGCAGGTGCTTTGCTCATCTTCACCTTTCATCTTCATCTTGCGTGCATTTGCACATAAACACCATCATCATCACTGTCTTCTAAAACCTCACGAACTTCAACCTCAAAAACATCATCTCCACCACTGCTCTCACCAACACATCATCATCATCATCCTCATCATCTTCTAAAACCTCACGAACTTTATCAACCTCAAAAAAACATCATCTCCACCACCACTCTCACCAACACATCATCACCATCTTCTAAAACCTCTCAAACTTCATCAACATCAAAAACATCATCTCCACCACCACTCTCACCAACACATCATCATCACCATCTTCTAAAACCTCTCAAACCTCATCAATCTCAAAAACATCATCTCCACCACCACTCTCACCAACACATCATCATCAACATCTTCTAAAAACTTCATTACCACCTTCATCAACACCAACTCCATCAAATGAAACATCAGCATCATCATAATCACCATGTTCATAAACATCACCACACACATTCCAGTCCTCACTCAGACCTGAGATACAATGTAGGAATAAATACATAGTACATACAACAATGGTCAGAAGATGATGGATAGATGGATGTGTAGATGGATGTGTAGATAGATGTGTAGATGGATGGATGTGTAGATAGATGGATGGATGGATGGATGGATGTGTAGATAGATAGATGGATGGATGGATGTGTAGATAGATAGATGGATGGATGGATGTAGATAGATAGATGGATGGATGGATGTGTAGATAGATGGATGGATGGATGGATGTAGATAGATGGATGGATGGATGTAGATAAATGGATGGATGGATGTGTAGATAAATGGATGGATGGATGTGTAGATAAATGGATGGATGGATGTGTAGATAAATGGATGGATGGATGTGTAGATAGATGGATGGATGGATGGATGTGTAGATGGATGGATGGATGTGTAGATAGATGGATGGATGGATGTGTAGATGGATGGATGGATGGATGTGTAGATAGATGGATGGATGGATGTGTAGATAGGAGAATGAATGTAGATGGTATAAACATGTAGAAATTTGGGTGAATGTACAGATAAAAGTTTTAGTGAGTGGAAGATAAATGATGGATAGAAGCACAGATATATAGACAATCGCATATACATAGTTTCCTGATTCTGTACTGAATGAGTGTGTGTGTGTGTGTGTGTGTGTGTGTGTGTGTGTGTGTGTTAATGTTCTCACACAGTAGTGTTGTGACTCTGTAGACACTATAATTACAGTAAGACTACAGCAGTCAACATAATGCACATTATTCCCATTTCAGTGTGATGTCATGAAGCCCCTCTACATCATGCAGTCTCTGCTCTGTGTGTGTGTGTGTGTGTGTGTGTGTGTGTGTGTGTGTGTGTGTGTGTGTGTGTGTGTGTGTGTGTGTGTGTGTGTGTGTGTGTGTGTGTTAATGCAGCATGGTCTCTGAATTGTTCTCTGTAGATTACGCGGTGGAGGAGAAGCCATCAGAGGTCCTGCTCCTTCAGCAGCTGGAGGAAGGAGGTCCTGAGCCGCTGGTGTTCGTGCTGAACGCTAACCTTCTAGCCATGGTGAAGCTCGTCAACTGTAAGCACAAACAAATATTTTAATAAAATAACTCGTATTTTAAATTTCTAAGAAATGGTTAAAAAATACAAAAATTTCACCAATAAAATAAATGTAGGTTTTATCGACCACCATTTATTGAGCTATATTTATTTATTTATTAATTACTACTCTATTTATTTATATTTATAGATTTTATATTATCAATACAGAGGTTTTTCCCGGCTTCTGGTCTGCTACACTGAGAGCACTATATAGTTTATGATGTTTAATTAATGAATTATATTATATTTATTAATAAATTTATCCATGTTTTTTTCCTTCAGCACATTTTTATGATTCAGTACTGGTTTCTATTTGTTTAGTTTTTTTGTAATAATAAAAAATAAAAACTATCGGTTAATTAATCGGTTATCTGCGAGTACGATTTGACCCAGTAATTCTTATTCTGATGATATGTGATGATGGATCCCACACATTTGATTCATTTCCTCATTGATGCAGGCTGAAAGCTCCGTAGTGAAATTTCACATAAATCCATGATTTAAATAATTAAGCAGTAAAGTCGTGTTAATGTTATGCTCTGCTCTGATGTGTGTTAAACCCCGCCCCAATGTGACCGTCCAGACGTAAACAGGAAGTGCTGGTACGTGATGTCGAAGGGCATGCACGCCGTGGGCCAGGCCGAGGTGGTGGTGCTGCTGCAGTGCCTCCCTGATGAGAAGAACATCCCGAAAGACATCTTCAACCATTTTGTGCAGCTTTATCAGGAAGCTCTCGCAGGTAAATAAATAATAATTACAAAAAAAAAAAAGCCATGAGAGACGGGGCGACGCGTGAGACAGGAGATTGTGTAGTAAAAGGAGAAAACAGCAGGAAGATGGAATTAAAGGGAATTACATTTCCCGAACACGATCTCCCTGCTGTTCTCAGCGGGGCGCCAATAATTATACACCGAACATTTGGAAGGAGAGAGGGAAATGTTTCATGACAAGGATGGGGGAGGAGAACAGAGAGAATGGATGTTTTCCTCTGAATGTGATGTGTCTGTGTATATAAGCAGTATTTACTGTATCTCACAAAAGTAAGTGCACCCCTTAAATTTCAGTAACCATTCTAGTATCTTCTGAACGGGACAATCATATATAAAATAACTGTGCAGCTTACAGATTTACTGTACACTTACTTTTGTGAGATACTGGAAATGTATAGGATTTTAAACCTTATACCTTATTTCTTATACAGGAAACGTGTTGAGCCACCTGAGCCACTCGTTCTTCACGCAGAGTTTCCTGGGCAGTAAGGAACATGGTGGGTTCCTCTACATCACCCCGACCTTCCAGTCTCTCCAGGACCTCCTGCTGCCCAACGCGCCCTTCCTGTTCGGGATCTTGGTGCAGAAGTGGGAGACGCCGTGGGCCAAAGTGTTTCCCATCCGCCTGATGCTGCGCCTCGGAGCCGAGTACCGCTGTAATGATTTCAGAACGTATTCAACTGAGTTTTATAGTATTTAATTAGGACAAAAGTATTTGTTTTCTATGGGATGGAAGTGTTTGAAGATCTCTTGC